>NW_027100978.1:0-42500 GCF_029633855.1 Hoplias malabaricus
ATAAAGTTAGTAGTTCTGAATATATAAAGTCTGTAGTTTTGGGTATATAAAGTCAGTAGTTCTGAATATATAAAGTCAGCAGTTCTGGGTATATAAAGTCAGTAGTTCTGAATATATAAAGTCAGCAGTTCTGGGTATATAAAGTTAGTAGTTCTGAATATATAAAGTCTGTAGTTTTGCGTATATAAAGTCAGTAGTTCTGGGTATATAAAGTCAGTAGTTCTGAATATATAAAGTCAGTAGTTCTGGGTCTTTAAAGTAAGAATTATTGGTTATATAAAAGCAGCAGTTCTGTTTTAGTAAAGTCAGAAGGCCTTGTTATATATACGTTCAGTAGTTCTAAATACAAAAAGTCAGCAGGTGTGTTATGTTTTCAGGGGAATGTCAGTACTGAGGTGAGTCTGGAGAACAGTAATAAAGCCTGACCTGGTAGAAGCTGAACTCTGATAAACACTGAATCATTCAGCACTGACCTGGACTTTGTCCAGCAGCCTTTCATAAGCTTTACTGTCTGTTTCCTCAGCAACTAAATAAACACAGCCAGGATTTGGATGAAGGCGCTTTGGTGGCGATGCGTCCTAGTGGCACTTTACAGTCATTTTATATTAATATCAGTGTTTACAGAGAAATGTCAATAAACAGTTTAACAGTTCACCAGAAAACAACTGAGATTTAAGTTTTTTTTATTATTTGTGTGTTGTTTGTTTTCAGTTTTGGAGCAGGAACGATATACAGCTAAAATCAATAAAACATTTATTATTATTATTATATTTTGTTTGTTTCCTGTACTGAATTAGAGCAAGGAGTGGTAGAGAAAAAAAAAAAAAAAAAGAGAGAGAGAGAGAGAGAGAGAGAGAGAGAGAGAGACAGAGAGAGACAGAGAGAGAGACAGAGAGAGAGACAGAGAGAGAGACACAGAGAGAAAGAGAGAGAGAGAGAGAGAGAGAGAGAGAGAGAAAGAAAGAGAGAGAGAGAGAGAGAGAGAGAAAGAGAGAGAGAGAGAGAGAGAGAGAGAGAGAGAGAGAGAGATGTACTGCCATAGATAGATGTGTGTATGCATGTACATGTGTGTATGATTCCATATGTGTATGAGTGTGTGTGAGTGTGTGTGTATGAGTGTGTGTGTGTGTGTATGTGTGGGTTGTGTGTGTGAGGCGACAGATGGCCGTTCTCCTTCCTTTCTGTCTTCTTTCTTTCCCGATAAAAGGCTGGAGGGGGTTAGATTCGGGGTGTGTGTGTGTTGGAGTGTGTGTATGTGTGAGTTGAAATATATGCGTGTGTTGGATTGTGTGTGTGTGTGTGTGTGTGTGTGTGGAGATGTTCAGTCAGTTTTGTTGCTGAGGTTAAGGTTGTGTTTAAGGTAAGAGTTAGGGAGAGTACAGGTCAATATTACACAGGGCTATGGAAGTCCTCACAAGTCAGAGCCGATTGGTGTGTGTGTGTGTGTGTGTGTGTGTGTGTGTGTGTGTTTTCGTTCATATCTAGCACTCAAATATCCTCACTTTGTAGAAAAAAGTGCTTTGTGCATTTGCTGCATGGTCTTTACAGTTTATACATTTTTCGAAGCCATTTTTAAACCAAATTTAAATTCACTGTTATTCTCTTTTTTAAAAAAAAAAAAAAACGTTAAAAACCCAGATCTTTTCTTTTTCATGTTTTTGGATCCTGAGTTAAAGACTTGGAGTCGGTTTTAATATCTACTTGTGTACAGTAAAACCCGGAGGTCCTCATAAATACAGAGGAGACAAGATTTTGTGTTTATCAGTGTGTGTGTGTAAGCGTTTGCGCGCGCTTGAGGCCGTTTTCCTGACGTAGCCTGGGCCATATGGCGCGTGCCGGGGGGAGGGAGTTGTGTGTGTGTGTGTGTGGGTGGTGAGGGTGTGGGGGGGGTGGGGGGTAAATAAGGAGGGGAGGTAAGTCGGAGGTTGGGGGGGGCAGGGAGGGTGAGAGGGCGTGGCCTATCGCCACTCATTGCAGGAGCAGCAGCATCATCATCATCAACATCATCCGCGCGGGTATAAAGCGGCGCGAGCCTCCAGAACGGCGCATATTCACACACGCGCGCGCACACAGACACCCAGTGAGGAGGAAGAGGAGGAAGAGGAGGGAATGATACCCTGACACACTCACAACACACTCAATAACAGGGTATGTACCAAACACACACACACACACACACACACAGTGGCTGCATTTACTCTTCAACACTGCCTTTTCTTTATTATTTATCGTTTGTTTGATTTTTGAATTATTTACAACAATATCCTCCACACGGCAGGTATTTACCTTTTATCTCTCTTTCCATTTGTTATTTAACGTCTTTAGTTTGTTATTTAACGTCTTTCAGTACTTTTTCTTTATTCAGTGAATATATTTTAGAGGAATTTAATAATTAAAATGACTTGAAAATAGGGCATCGCCTATGTACAGATTCACTCGTATATGCCTTGTTTTTTTCGTCATTATGAAATAATTAAATTGTAAATTTTTAAAGATTTTTAAAGATTGTTAATAATTTCCATTTTATTTATAACAGAAAACACAAATATTTAACCCACACTCTGGTTTCTGTAAACGTTCCTAATGTATGGTGTATTCATAGATACAATGCATTTTTAAATATATTTACAGACGAAATGCACATAGAGGGCATTTTCTCTTATTTAAGCTATATTCATCATTTATTATATTTTATAACACATGTAATAAGCTTTTAATTACCGCATAACTGTGTGAAATAGAAATATAAGGCATTTATAACAGCGACAAAGCAGTGAACAACACACTTTTACTGTTCAGTTTATTAAAGAGACATAGAAACATTAATTAATCATTTCATTCAACTATTATTCACTATTTATTACATAATTATAACAACAATAGTAGGCATTTAAGTACTGTATTACTCAATCAGTGCACAAACCCAACACCGTCTTTCATTTAAAGGGAGAATGTGTGTTTTAAAGCGGGGTCTACTCTGAGGAGCAGGTCTTTGGCCCTGATTTCTTTTTTTTTTTTCTATTTCTCTTTAGTTCTGTTAGAATTCAGAGAGATCTCGGGTTCAGTGAGACGTCCGAGGTTCGGTTTGAGCTGTGTGTCGTGTTGGGGTTAGTTTTGGTTGATCTTGGGTTGAGGGGGGTTTGAGGGACAGATTTACACCTGTCGTTGGTGACTGTTCTCGCTGAGTTTGAGTCTTCGTTAGTCTTCTTTAAGCCCGGCTCCGGCGAGTGTTTATCGAGTGTATTAATGTTTCAGTCCTTTACAGGATAGTGTTTGGGTTTAAAACTAATTTAGGTCACTTTCAGGCTGGTTTTTAGCTCGTATCTTTATTTACGACAGTTCTTACGTACGTATTTATCCTCTTTAGCGCTGGCTTTTGGTTTTTTATCTCTGTCTGTTTTGGTTCAGATATTTTTCTCAGGGTTTTCCTTTAATTAAAAAGGGGATGTTTGATAGGGTCCTTTCCCCTTCAGATTTACTCAGAAAGAGCATCTTAAAATCTCCTGATTGCTGTCTGAGATGTGGATTACGTCCTGGACTAAGACCGTAGTCTGATCTCTGGTCTAATCAGGGTCAGATAGTGTAGCCGCTGCTGATTGGAACTGAAACCCCACTCAACCATCTGTAGAGTAACATCCTCCCGTGATGGATTCCGTGGACACTGGAATGGAAGTGGACTTTAATACGGAGGATAGGGGATCAGGGAATCAGCACTCGGACACTCAGACACTCGGACACCAGTCTCTCAACAACTGACTATTCCCATTTTTTTACATTTTAAACCAAAGACTAAAGCTTTAAACTGAGACTAAATCTCCACAGAGTCGTGTGAATATCAGAGATGTTTAATTCAGCAGTTGGTACCAAAGTCTTTCATCGACTTTCCTTTGGATCTGCAGTTATTCACTGGGTGTTACTTTGAGGAAAAAAGAGCGATAGAAAGATTTGCTTTGAATTTGTTCGTTGAATAAGAGAATTAAGTCACTTTTAAAGCTGCTAAAACCCATTTTCAAACAGAGATTTGAAATCTTTGAGATTCACAGCAGGACGGTGATGAGAATGTGGGATAAAGCAGTGGAGGTGTTAAAGAAGTGGGTGTGTTCTGTAAAGAACTGACATTGTTGTTAAAATACAGTTTTACAGCTGTTTTTTCAGTTCATTTCCAGTAAAAAGGGGACTTTTTCATTGTTCGTAGGGATTCATATTTATATTTAATCATTTAATAACCATTTTTCACAATTCAAAACAGAGCACTTGCCTTCGTTAACAAACCCTTAACAGAACGAATGAACTCTGAGCAAAACCCTGAGCACGTTTTATCAGTTTAATAAAAGAAATATGTTATATTTTAAAAATCGAACGAATAAATAGACATTGTGCACTACATTCCACAGGAAAATGGCATGTTTAAAGGCGATGGAAAAGATGCAGTCACACGTGACACACGTATCCGTCGACGTGGAGGTGTGTGGATCATGGCTATGGGTCACTAAAGATTAAACCTGTATGAGGTAGGGCTGAGGTGAGGGGTGTAGTCAGGGCTAGGCTTGGCGTGGGGTACAGCCTGGTGTTAGAGGTAGAGTTAGGGTCAGTTAGTGTCAGGGCTGGGTTTAGGGTGATGCCTAGTGTTAGGATTAGGGTTAGGGTTTAGTTTAAGTGTGGACTTGGAGTTCAGGTTGTGGCTAAAGCTAATGATGTTTATCTGTATGTATTCAACTGTTATTGATTAACATTATTCTTCTAAATTTTACAGTAAAATAGTGGCAGCAGAGTTCCCAGGCATTTACTGTATTTTTACCGGAACACTACTGTATTTCAAATTTACAGCATATTACTGTAATTGAATAATACAATAATTTACTGTAAATCCTGCGATTTACAATAAAATACTGGCAGCAGAGTTCCCAGGCACTTACCGTATTTTTACAGGAACACTACTGTATTTCAAATTTACAGCATATTACTGTAATTGAATAATACAATAATTTACTGTAAATACTGTGATTTACAGTAAAATACTGGCAGCAGAGTTCCCAGGCACTTACCGTATTTTTACAGGAACACTACTGTATTTCAAATTTACAGCATATTACTGTAATTGAATAATACAATAATTTACTGTAAATACTGTGATTTACAGTAAAATACTGGCAGCAGAGTTCCCAGGCACTTACCGTATTTTTACAGGAACACTACTGTATTTCAAATTTACAGCATATTACTGTAATTGAATAATACAATAATTTACTGTAAATACTGTGATTTACGGTAAAATACTGGCAGCAGACTTCCTGTAAATTTACAGCAAATTTTTACAGTGTAGGTGTTGAGTCGATACTGCTGAAGGTCGGGACGTGAAACCTGTTTGCCGCCCTTCAGAAGTGTGGCAGTGTGTATAGTTTGACCCTAGACACACACATCACACATGGTGCTGTAGCGTCGGCCCACGACTTTGTGGCTAGAGAGGCATCTTTCACAAGTCTGGGTACCCCTGCCTCCGTGAATACCTGAGCCTCTTCTCTTTAACTTGAAGCTATAATATAATGCTATAATATATCTATTATTTCCCCAGTGTGATAAATTCAACAGAATGGAATTGACACTTTCCTCAGTTCACTATTCACTGGGGGTGGCCAAGCTTTTGCACACGACTGTGTTGTCTATTGTCCATGAATCACAACCGCTTACTGAGGGCAATACTCTTATGTAACAGCTCAGCATGATCCTGCTTATTCATCTCTGTCTCTGTACATTCATACCGGACGAGGGTGGGGTGGGGGGGGGGTCTACTTTGTATAGACCATGGGAGCACATGCTAGTGCCTGTGCCCTCATTTTTCCGGTGTACGTGACATGGATTAATCCCCTCCCCGCCCCAAAAATGATGCAAATTTGGGTTTCATGATGCAGTAGATAGCAATAGTGTGTATAAAAGTGTTTAAAAGAGCAATACTTATATAATATCTATGTAATAACCATATTCATATCAGAACACAGCCTTGTGTAGTTACTGTTCAATGTAATAGGTCGATATTACATTGTCATTATAAAGTTATTACTCATTGGGATGCCTTTATAAATGTTAATCTGTTGTATTGACTTGGGATTGTTAATATAATAACTATACAATAGATATTTAATAGCTATGTAATAACCCAATTGTGGTTATACAAATAAGCAGCTTTAAAAAAAAAGTGCCCTCTCTGTAGTAGGCCGCTGTCTTGTATAGATTGTGTTATAGTGATATACTAATGTTATTTGAAAATATATTAATAAACATTATACATGTAATAAACATGTAATAACTACAGATTAATGTTCAACGCCTGACGTTCTTCTCTCATTCCCTTCCTCAGCGCAACCATGACCAAGTCCTACACTGAGCCTAACGCCATGCTCGAGCCGCAGAGCAGCGCGCAGTGGCCTGAGGAGAGCGCCAAGAAAAAGCGCAGCAGCTCCTCCCCCGCCACCTCCATCAGCCCCATCGCCTCCTCCACCACCGCCGCCGCTACCAACATCAACAGCATCACAGTGGCGGAGCACGAGGAGGAGGCGGCCCTGAACCGGCTCGAGGAGGAGATGTGCGAGGAGGAAGAGGAGGAGGAGGAGGAGGAAGAGGAGGAAGAGGACGAGGAGCAAGAGGACGACGAGGAGGAGGGCGGCCACGAGGCCAAGCCCAAGCGCCGCGGACCCAAGAAGAAGAAGATGACCAAGGCTCGGCTCCAGCGCTTCAAGATGCGGCGCATGAAGGCGAACGCGCGCGAGAGAAACCGCATGCACGGGCTGAACGACGCGCTCGAGAGCCTGCGCAAGGTGGTGCCCTGCTACTCCAAGACGCAGAAGCTGTCCAAGATCGAGACGCTGCGCCTGGCCAAGAACTACATCTGGGCGCTGTCTGAGATCCTGCGCTCGGGAAAGAGTCCGGACCTCGTGTCCTTCGTCCAGGCGCTGTGTAAGGGGCTCTCGCAGCCCACCACTAACCTTGTGGCCGGCTGCCTGCAGCTCAACCCGCGGACTTTCCTCCCGGAGCAGAGCCAGGAGATGCACCCGCACCACGCGCACCACCCGCACCACCTCCACGCTCACGCGCAAACCCTCGGCGCGCAGTCCTACTTCCCCGCGCACCCTTACCAAACCCCGGGGCTCCCGAGCCCGCCCTACGGCACCATGGACAGCTCCCACTTCTTCCACGTGAAGGCGCACACGTACGGCGCCAACGTCAGCGTCGGCGTGGCGGGCCCCGGAGGCGCGGGCGCGGGCGCGCTCGAGCCCTTCTTCGACGCGGTGGCGCTGGCCGAGTGCGCGAACAGCCCGACTTTCGACGCGCCCCTTAGCCCCCCGCTCAGCGTCAACGGGAACTTCTCCTTCAAGCACGAGCCGCCCACCTCCGGGGACTTCGACAAGGGCTACGCCTTCGGCGCGCACTACCCCGCGCAGGGCCACGCGCCACTGTACGCGCAGCGCTGCGAGCTGCCCATGGAGAGCGTGATGGCCTACGAGGGCCACTCGCACCACGAGCGCGTCATGAACGCGCAGCTCAACGCGATTTTTCACGATTCCTGAGCGCGGGCATGAGACTCTAGGACTGGGGTGGGGGCACAGATTGCACCAGACATTCAAAGCACCCAGAGCCCCTCCCCCTCACTTTGACTATCTGACAACCTTTGGGGAAGCATTCACAGAGGACACTTCCGCAGAGAGGCCCTGATTATTCTGGCCAACGACTATTCGACAAGCGGCTATTCGACTAATCGGTGTTTAAACTGGGCGAACATTTCCAGACCATGTGCTAGGGGATCCTAGTGTGAACATTTTGACTATTCGTGTTTAAAACTGAGGGAACACTGACATTTTAAACTGAACGACTACTCCGTTCTACTCCGTATTTCCAGGGACGCTGACCGACCCTGGCGTTCTCAACCCTACAGCTCTTCGACTACTCGGTATCTTGGTATTTTCTGTGGGCACGACCTCCGCACTGGACTCAAAGTCAATGTGTGGCCGCCTCTTTAAAGAGACTACGATTATTCGACTTTGCCCGTAGCATCCTGGCAGTTTTACCGGTTTATGTCTGATGCAAAAAAAAAAAAAAAAAAAAAGAAGAAGAAACGGGGCAACCAAACATTATATGCTTAATGTTATGTATTGTATTTATTAATGTCGTTCTACTGCCTTTAGGGTGAAAAGGGAGAGAGAGAGAGAGAGAGAGAGAGAGAGAGAGAGAGAGAGAGAGAGAGAGAGAAATTCGTTTTCTCTTCCACCTTATGTAATGTATTTCTATGGCGCTTCTATACTGTGCGTTGTGGTCACAGATGGACACAGGGAGGGAGTGGGGGGTGGGGGGAGGACCTTATTCAGAATGTGTTCGTTATCCATGTTACAAGTGGGAAAAATATAATGATAAAAGGACAAAAAAAATCATAATAATGAAGCAATAATTTGGAAACTATGCAATTTTTAATCGAATACTGGGCCAATTATAGAACTAAGAATAGAGATTGCTATATTTTTCAACTTACATTTTACTACGTATCTATCCCATACTGATTTATTTTGTTGTGATTTTGTATAGAATTGTTAATTTTTATATAAAGTCGAATTCCTGCGTCACGCCATGCAAACCCAGCGTTAACGTTTTCTAATACAACCACGGATTTATCAGCACAATCACCCAGTAATAAAGACGAGGGGGAGGTGGGGTCAGCGGGCGACTTGCTCTCGGTCTCAGCGTAAAAAAAATAAATAATAAACAGTGGCGGTAAAATTAATACAATAATAAAAATAAGTTCAAAGTTAATGCGGGAAAAAAAACGATTGCGCAGAATTGATCCTGAACGATTCTTCCATCCCTTCCTTCGTACAGCAACAACAACTACAGCGACTACTACTACAACTACGGCTACCGGTCATTTTGGTCATAGACACTCACCCACTGTTTCTAGCGCTGGGGAGATGTTTTTTGGTGTTAGCAAAGTGTTGATGTTGTAAATAAAATAAAAGCTTGACTATCACCTGGAAACTGGAATTGCAACCTGTAAAATACCCACAACACACGCACACACACGCACACACACACAAAAACAAAAAAACGTTGTCTTTAAAACAAAAATGAATAGAAAATTAAATAAATGAAATTGATTTTATTCCTGAGTATTTCTTGTTATTTCCCCCTCATTTTATTACTATATTATTATTATTATTATGAATGTATATTGTGATTATTAATTTTTATTTGTCTATTTAATTTTAGAATTATTTTACATAATAATAATAATTTTTTAATTCATTTTTAAAACGATAAATACATACTCTATTATATAACCCCCGCAGTAGCGCGGGAAGGTCTCCGATCAGAAGTAACATGAAATATCCACCTCCTTGTATCAACACACACTGTGGTTTTATAAGCTCCACTGAGCACTTTGTAGTTCCGCAATTACAGACTGTAGTCCATCTGTTGCTCGACATACGCTGACACTTCACACCACCACCACCACGTCAGCGTCACCGCAGCGCTGAGAGTGATCCGCCACCCGAATCATACCCGCTCTTTGGGGTCCTGACCACTGAAGAACAAGGTGAACGGGTCAAACAAAGTATGCAGAGAAACAGATGGACTGCACTGTGTAACTGTAGAACTACACATTGCTCCTGTGTGGTGGGTGAAGCTGAGGGAATCAACAGGGTACAGACACGTGGAGGGTGTAGGTTTATAATGCTGCTTAATATTAATGTCACAGTGCGTTACAATGGCGTCTGAGACTTGATTCACCTCCAACTTTATTTTAAACAATTAGAAATTCAGTTTTAATCAGTTCCATTTGGTATAGTGTTTACATTACTGTCTGTGGTGCATTGTGGGAATGATACAGTGCACTGAACACCCCACACTGTGTTTCCCAGGACCACTACAAAATGGCAGAACCCCAAAATAATGCATTTTTAAAAATAGTGAATAGCGCAGTACAGTTTAAGAACAGAATCAGTTGAGTGTGTTGTATTTAGTAAAGACTCAGTTAAACCCAGGAGGTGTTGACAAATATGTTTTACACACTCTGAAATAAAGGTAAGGTAGAGGTATATTATTGTTTCTAAAGGTACAGCAGTGGTGTTAAAGTCTAGTCGTGTTCCCTAAAGTTACATTACATTCTCTTCTCTATTAATGAAAAATAAAAAAAAAAACGTAAGTCCTGGAGATGAAAAAGGGCGTTAAAATCTACAAAAATGAGAGTATGTTCCCTACTGTTGAATTTGAGTGACCTTTGAGCTCTCAGATGGCACTGAATAAAAGGTGACAGCCAACATCTCTCCGTTTTAAGGGTGCATCAGTGCCACAGAGGGCTGAGCATATCCTCAGTTTCCAGATGATTGAACAGTGCCATTAAAGGGAAATGTGATGTAACACAACGTTAACATCCCTCTGTCTCAAGTCTTTGGAGCCGGCTGCAGGCCTCAGTTTCTAAACGTGGGATAGATACAACACACAATCAAGTTGTTCAGTGAAATCGTTGGAGAATCGTTTCCGCCAAACAACAGTCATTTTAAAAGGCACTATATGTTTCTATTAATACGTTGGTTGCTATCTCAATATTTCAAGATAGTATCTCAATATATTGTCTTAGTATCTCCAAATAATGAGATAGCATTAATATATTGTCTTATTATCTCAAAATCATGAGGTAGTATCTCAATATATTGTCTCAGTATCTCAAAATAATGAGATAGTATCAATATATTGTCTTAGTGTCTCAAAATCAAGAGATAGTATCTCAAAATCATGAGATAGTATCTCAATATATTGTCTTAGTGTCTCAAAATCACGAGATAGTATCTCAATATATTGTCTTAGTATCTCAAAATCATGAGATAGTATCTTAATATATTGTCTCAGTATCTCAAAATAATGAGATAGTATCAATATAATGTCTTAGTATCTCAAAATCACGAGATATTATCTCAATATATTGTCTTAGTGTCTCAAAATCACGAGATAGTATCTCAATATATTGTCTCAGTATCTCAAAATCATGAGATAGTATCTCAATATATTGTCTCAGTATCTCAAAATAATGAGATAGTATCAATATATTGTCTTAGTATCTCAAAATCACAAGATATTATCTCAATATATTGTCTTAGTGTCTCAAAATCACGATATAGTCTCTCAATATATTGTCTTAGTATCTCAAAATCATGAGATAGTATCTCAGTATATTGTCTTGGTATCTCAAAATCATGAGGTAGTATCTCAATATGTTGTCTTAGTATCTCAAAATCATGAGATAGTTATCTCAATATCTCAATATATTTTCTTGAGGTAGTATTAATATATTGACTAAATATTTCAGAAAAATGAGATAGTATCTCAAAATATTGAGATAGCAACTTACATATGAAAAAAAATATATCCTTTGTTTATTATTATTACTTTATTTGGCAGAAAGGGCTTCCATAGATTTACATTACACACCTTTAACTGACCTTCACTGAGAGTGGAGGGCATTTTGGGGCTTTTTTTTTTCTTCTGAATCTGCACATGTTTACTCTCCGTAACTCCCACCCAGAGCATCTTACTCAGGTTGATCCTGATTTAAACTCAAGGTTCAGGCCGTAAGTCTGATCTAATTTATGAGACAAATCCGATCTCCCATAAAGGCATTAGGAAAACTGGAGGACGCTTTTTTGTTCAAGGTACAGTCTGATGTTTATTTCAGGACGTTTACAAAATGCCGAACGTCAGGGAGATGAGTTAACCCCGTGTTTACTGAAAGTCCATCAGTTCTTCAGATTCAGTTGATCCTCGTTGACTCCAGCGCGTTCCTCCTCGCGCCGCCAAGGCGAGTGTGCCACAGATGTTCCTACTGCAGGGGGAGGCCCTAATTTACGGGAAATGATCCTTGTTTTATGCATGGACACTCACCGCGCAACCCCAGCGCCGCTGCCGCCCGGGACAAGCTCCTGCTCCCGCGCCGGAGCCCAGCGCCCCCTTCACCGGCCACTCCCCCGTCTTTTATTTTCAGCGCAAAATGGATGTGTTTGTTTATTCATTTACTAACGTATTTATTTAGTATTCGAGTGGTTCATTCTCGCCGCACACGCACGCGCACAAAATCTGTGTCTCCACGAATTACAAAACTTGAATAATTCAGGCTCCGCGCGCGGACAGTTCAGCGCCTCTCTGCACAGAAGGAGTCCAGTGCATCCGGTGGAAACAGAGCAACTCCCTAAACATTCATTTGTATGTTTTTATGTGTGCGTTTGTGGTGTTTGATTTGTTTATTTATTATTATTATTTTTAATAAAGAAGTCTTTCTCTATTCCCAACAAATAGTTAACTACAACACTACACCAATCTACAACAATAGCAACAACAACAATAATAATAATAATAATAATAATCAGTTGTATATTGTAAGCATTTTCAAACGTTTTAAAAACAGCAAACTGTTTATTTCTGAGACGGAGAAAACTACACGTCGACCCCTTACTGCAGTTTAAATCACCCAGTAAACAAGGAACGTCACTGAACGTTCAAAATAGGTCTAAAAGTAGTCTGTCCGTCATAGACATATTTTAAACGTCAATGGACGTCCAAAATCCATCTTAATAAGTTAGTTAAGTGGTGACCAATCAATAACGTCAGTGGACGTCCAAAATGCGTTTTATACAAGTAATTTATTTCGGGACCAATTAATAACGTCAACGGACGTCCAAAATACGTCTAATAGTCGTCTTTTCAATGTCTGTGTTTGGACGTCTTTTCAACTTTCATTTTCAACCTTAAGAGAACGTTGATTAGACGGCAGTCATTACGTTATTTCAACGTTGAACCAACGGCTAAATGTTTACTGGGCATTAACTCTAGATCAGTTGGTGTTGATCTGAGCAGGGGAGAGGTCTACTGCTCTAACACTGATCCGTCACTGAGACTCTAAAACACTGCGCATCCTCAGGTGGAATCATGGGATACACTGAGGTTGTATTATTAAACACGTTGTAATATTTCATTCCCGTGGGGTTTCACGGGTCCATCGCGATTCTGGAACTGTCCAGGGTGCTGTCACAAACATAAGGCCACTTCATTTCAACTGCTTCCAAAATGTACTGTATTTATTTTTGTGATGAATTCAGTAACAGCTCGGTTGTTTTATTTTGTGTTTTATGAATGTGTTTATTTTGTGCTCTAAGTGCGCGTGGCCGTTAATTAGCCTCGCATTAGCCATAGCTGACTGGACCAGTCTATTATGAAGTTAATTCGGAACTAATGAGCTTATAGACTCTTAATAGAGATATAATAATATTTCAAAGAACAGAATCTGGAAAGGGGAAGAAGGTGAAACGCGCGGGCGCGTGGTAGTCCTGCTGAATCCACACACACACACACACACACACACACACACACACTTACAGAGAGAGAGAGAGAGAGACAGAGAGAGAGAGAGAGAGAGAGAGAGAGAGAGAGAGAGAGAGAGAGAAAGACGGAGAGAGAAGTAGAGAAAGAGTTATAGGTGATGAGAGAAAGAGTGAGAAATATAGAGGCAGAAGGGGAAGAAAAGAGACAAAGAAGAGAAGGAGAAAGAGAGCGAGAGATGGGGAGTGAAGGAGAGAGAGAGAGAGAGAGAGAGAGAGAGAGAGAGAGAGAGAGAGAGAGAGAGAGAGAGAGAGAGAGAGAGCAATAACAAACAAGATTCATGTTTGTCTTGTAACTTAAATAAAACGTGGCATTTAAAAAAATGTTAACGTACACATACAAATGTCCTGGGAATGTATATAAACAAACACAAAAACAAGCAAAGCTTTCTCTTGTTTATTTGTATTTGTGGGGACTGGGAGTTGCCAGTTAATACTACACCTACATTTAAAAGTGAAATACATTCACGTCAGTAAATATCAAGCAAACTTTCTATATTTGTTGATATATTTATTTATTTATTTATTTATTTAAATTATTAAAAAACAAACATATTCAGTTGTTCAAACTTATAGCGAGGACATCCACACATGTATAGCAATACAAGTACAAATACACACACACACACACTCACACTCACACACACACACACACACACACACTAACACCAACATGTCCGAGTGCACGCGCCAGAGCGAGAAACATCCCAAAGTGGATGTAAACAACAGCACAAAGAAGAAGAAGAGAAAGAAACAACAAAAACAACAGCATCCACACCAGCAGCGGGTCGGAGCTGAATCTGAAGCCGAGGCTCAGCGCTCAGACTCGGACTCTCCTCAGCCGCTCCTCCGCGGGATCTTCCAGATCAACAAAACAAGCCACGACGTGCTTCTCACACCGACCAGAATCAGCTGGACCTCAATTCAGCCTGAACACCCAACAACAGGTGAACACCTCTGTTTCCCTTCCTCTGACACCTACAATCTCTCTCTTACACAAACCGGATGTGTTCCAAATGGCCCATTGCTCCCTAAATTATTCACTACGTAGGTGGTAGGTCTCAAATAAAATCTCCTGAATTATATGATGAATATACACCAAATGAGCCATATCTGATTGGGCCCTACGTATCTGAGAAGAAAATGAGCTCTGCGAGTACGGAAAACTAACTTTTCTTAACTTTATTAGTGTGCACTACTTAGGGAATAGGGAGCTACTTGTGGTTTGATATAAAGCCACTGTACGTTCGATTGTTTTATCACAAACGTGTACACAGTCAGTTAAAAGTACTTTCAAGTCCTGTTGGCCATGGTTGTGTTGATGGAATGTGTGTATTTGATTCGTGTATAAACCATGTACACTTTGTAAATCAAGTAGGATGCTTATATGGCTTGGCTTTAAAATGTTTTAAAAACGTCTTATTCGATTTTTTCTGTTCCTTTTTTGCATTTAAAGCTGCTAAAGGATCAACTTGGCCTCGAATCTTGCTCAGTGTGTTGCTGGCTGTTGTTAAAAACGGAAAATCCATTGTTATGAATCACTGAGGTTGAGAAAAGTTCCACTTCCGGCGGCATTCTGTAGGCACTTCCGTCAACAACGTTACATCTGTGTGGCTTCTTGTGTTCTTTTGATTTTTTTTTTACAACGTATATTTTTATTAGTTTTCTGACAGTGATAAACAGGCTAACGTTGATGTATTTGTTGTTATTTGGCGACGTGAGCAAACACAAGTCTTTTTCCAACTTATTGTTGCTGCCCTCACAAACCCAAGCGAGCCATATCTCCACGGCAACGTTGTCGTGACGTCACAGACACGGTGAACGTTCATTGGCTGGCTCGGAGCGCCGTCTTCAGTGTGTTTACGTGGCTCAGGTGTGTATCTAGGATACAGTAAGCATTCAAAAGTTTGAATACATTTTGTTTTTCCCCTTAGGCTATAAGCATATGTTCATAATGATATTTAATTATGAAATACAGGTTATACAATGTTTTACACAAGTCTATGAGTCCAGTAAGTTATTTCTGAGTAGTACACAAGGTTTCCGAAGGAACCCTGATGTTTTAGACACAGCTTGGAGTTTGTTTAGTTGATTGGCTTTTAGCATTTCCATGAGCTTTTAATAAAAATATAAATATGTAAATATTTGTCAAAACACCACCACAATGTTTTTCTACACATTAATATGTTCTTTAACAGGTGAAATCACAGAAATAAGTGTTAGCTGTAAATGACAATGACAGTGATATATGGCTCTTATTAAAGCTGACAGATGTGAAAAGTAAATTAAATTATAGTTAAATGATAAGATTGCACAGGTGCTCTGTTGGTGCTGTGCTATCGATTATACTTCATTATTTGGAATATGGAATATGCTCCGCCTCAGTATCTCTGTAGCTCCATGGCAAATCCACAAACCCCGCCTCACGCAGTTACACTGCCTCCATCAATGCTCCACAGCTGGATTTGTGAGGTTTTGGTGTCAGAGCGCAGCACTAATCAGGGGGTAAGGGATCCCACATGGTTACATAATCAGGAGAAAAAATAGGTTATACTCTGTTAGCCACATTAGCATTATTTTCCTAGAGTCTAATGGAAAACTGTTAGCATGTCGGTCTCTATTGCATTTCTCTGCTCTTGTGACTGAATCTGAGTGAGTTATTCACACACAGACCATTCGCAAGTGTCAGTTATAGTCTTATCTCGCGCGTGTGTTGTTTTAGGGTGAACACAAAATAATTAAACAGAAACTGTGTAAAGTCTGTGGAATTGCTCTTTCATAATATTAGTCTTCTGTTTGTGAATGTAACAGAGTAGCTTTGCTCTGAATTGATCTGACTCAGGCTGTGGATAGCGTGACAGTTTTACCGTCTCAGGTTCCTGGGTTCAGTCCTCGTCTCGGGTCAGTGAGGAGTTGTGGTGTGTTCTTCCTGTGTCTGTGGGGGTTTCCTCAGTCCAAACACACATGCTAGTAGGTGGACTGGCTGTGTGAAAGACCTGTGTGAGTGACTGGGGGAGTGAGTGAGTGAGTGACTGGGTGAGTGTGTGAAATTGTCCACAGGTGTGAGTGAGTGACTGGGTTAGTGATTGGGTGAGTGAATGAGTGAGTGACTGGGTGAGTGAGTGAGTGACTGGGTGAGTGAGTGAGTGACTGGGTGAGTGTGTGAAATTGTCCACAGGTGTGAGTGAATGAGTGACTGGATGAGTGAGTGTGTGAGTGAGTGAGTGACTGGGTGAGTGAGTGAGTGACTGGGTGAGTGAGTGAGTGACTGGGTGAGTGTGTGAAATTGTCCACAGGTGTGAGTGAATGAGTGACTGGATGAGTGAGTGTGTGAGTGAGTGAGTGACTGGGTGAGTGAGTGAGTGAGTGTGTGAGTGACTGAGTGAGTGAGTGTGTGAGTGACTGGGTGAGTGAGTGAGTGAATGAATGAGTGAGTGTGTGAAATTGTCCACAGGGCAATGTTTAGAAAAGAAAACTCAAAGGTCTCCTAAGGACTCCAAAAGGGCTCTGAATCTCAGTGGTCATTGTGTAGACCATGTCCTGCCCATAACAGGAACTCCGGGACTGAGCATTGTCCTGTGGGAGGTGTATTGTTTTGTTGTATTTTTGAGAAACTTAGCAACTCAGATTTCTTTGCAGTGGTGGTGAGTGGAACCAGGCGTCTCAGTGTCTGCTCAAACAAACCCAGCATTTTATCGTCTCCGCACCAACACAGGCAGTGAATCTGAGGAGGCCTCTGTGTTTTGATGATTGTCGAATGTTGATGATGGGAAAGCAGTGTTACAACTGAAAATAAAACTGATAGATTCCTTTGGGCACTGTTTTGCTGTAGAACTCTGCCTGTAATTCTCCATCAAAATATATTTAAGCCACAATCTTCAGTTATAAGCCAGTATTTTATAAGTCTTTCTGAGTGGGAGCCTCAAAGGTGACCCTCCACACCGCCTCTTTCCACAGGGGACCACAGTTCTGTGTTTTAATGAAACGCCTGTCAAAACACCACAAGGATCAAACCCCACAGCAGTATTCTCCCCTTGTCTAAACAGCCTTTCTTCTCTGTTTTAACTCACTGCTCATTTCTTATTACCTGTTGTTTGTTTTGCTGCATATAACCTTGTCTTTGTGCTCTCACATAAACGCGGGTCTGTGATTAGAGGGATGCAGACGAGGGGGCGGGGCAACTGTAAAGTTCTGGTACTCAACGAAAGAAGCAAAGCATAATCAGAACGTATCGTTTTGTGATCTAATTACGATCTAATGGTTTGAATTCAGCCACCCACAGAAACCTACTGGGTGGTCTTTGTTTCACAGTGTGTGGGTTGGTGGGCTCCAGATCCGGGACTGAATGTGCACATGCAGAGAAAAGGTGACTGTGAATGGTTCTGACTCGTTAAGGTTCTAAACAAACAAACAACAAAGCATTTTAAACCAAACCGCTCTCAGTGACACTGTTTACATCCGAACACTTATTGAAGTGGGGAACTGGGAAAATGACTGGAACTCTCCTTTAAAGGATCCCAGAGTTAAGGTCATGTTTAATGGCGTTAAGCCCCCTGTTTGTGCAGTGGTCAGGGCTCGGAGTGGAGGGAAACAGACGGATGGAGGAAGAGAGGGAAAGTCAGCTCTGCCAAGAAAGTGGTGTGTGACAGATGTGCTGCTAATAGATTCCGGCTGATTGTTGTGGCCACCTAAAGCAGAGCATCTGTCAGTCTTGTGGACAGTTAGCAAATGTCCAAGTAAATGATACTCAAAGCCACCGTCTGCATGACTGCACCGGGTCCACAAACACATGACGGCTCCGAGCCGCTCTGTTATCACACACTTGTGTTAATCAACGCCTTATAAAAAGGCATCTGTGTTAGTGTGAAAACACTCGGACATGAGATCCGCTCCTAAACGGCCCGAGATACTAGCTTTAATACAGAGAGAGAGAGAGAGAGAGAGAGAGAGAGAGAGAGAGAGGGGAGAGAGAGGGAGAGAGTGGGGAGAGAGAGAGAGAGAGAGAGAGAGAGTCGGGGAGAGAGAGAGAGAGAGAGAGAGAGAGAGAGAGAGGGAGAGTTCGGGGGGTGAGAGAGAGAGAGAGGGAGAGTCGGGGGGAGAGAGAGAGTCGGGAGAGAGAGAGAGAGAGAGAGAGAGAGAGAGAGGGAGAGAGAGAGAGGGGGGTGAGGCAAAGATGGAGAGAGGTAGAGAGAGTTATAGGTGATGAGAGAAAGAGTGAGAAATATAGATGTAGAAGGGGAAGAAGAGAGACAAAGAAGAGAAGGAGAAAGAAAGAGCGAGAAATGGGGAGTGAGGAGAGATGAGAGAGAGGGAGAGTGAGAGGGTTGAGGCAAAGAAGGAGAGAGGGAGAGAGAGAGTAACGGGAGGAGAGAAAGAGGAGAAATATAGAGGCAGGAGGGGAAGAAGAGAGACAAAGAAGACAGGAAAGGTGGGAGTGAGAAGAGAGAGCGAGAGATGGGAGTAAAGGGGAGATGAGAGAAAGAGAGAGAGAGAGAGAGAGAGACAGAGAGAGAGAGGTGAGACAAAGATGGAGAAAGAGGTAGAGATATAGTTATAGGTGATGAGAGAAAGAAACAAAGAAAAGAAGAGAAGGAGAAAGAGAGAGCGAGAGATGGGGACTGAAGGAGAGATGGGAGAGAGAGAGAGAGAGAGATGGGGAGTGAAGAAGAGATGAGAGAGAGAGAGATGGGGAGTGAAGAAGAGATGAGAGAGAGAGAGAGAGAGAGAGATATGGGGAGTGAAGGAGAGATGAGAGAGAGAGAGAGAGATATGGGGAGTGAAGGAAGATGAGAGAGAGGGAAAGAAAAGTGTAAATGATAAAAGAAGGTGAAGGAAAAGGACGAGAGCGAGGAAAGGGGGGAGAGAAGAAAGGGAGAGAAGAAGAGAGACGAGGGGGGCGGGGGGCGGGGGTATGGGCTGGGGTCTGCGTTTGGAGAGTGTTCTGGGGTTTGGTTTTGAGCAGGTTGTGATTCTGAACGTCTTTGATGATGTGTGTGTCCAGTTCTGTTTGAGTGGGACGCCAGAGGAAGCCCCCCTCATTCCCCTCTCAGAGACAAGAGAGGGACACACTCCGCCGCTGATCTCCAACTAAAACACTTCTCTGCCTCTGAAGATCAGCAACAAACAACGAGGACCTCAGAGCCTCGTCCAGCAGATCGACATCATCTCCAGATCAGAGAGAGAGAGAGAGAGAGGGGGGGTAGATGAGGGGGAGAGTGATAGAGGAAAGAGAAAGTGAGGGAACGCACAGAGAAATTGAAACGAGAAGGAAAAACAAGAAAAAGTAAATAAAAGCACAAAAGAAGAGAAAAACAGCGAGAAAGAGATAGAGAGATGTGTGTGTGTGTGTGAGAGAGAGAGAGATGTGAGAGAGAGAGAAAAAGAGATGAGAGTGAGAGAGAGATGAGAGAGAGAGAGAGAGAGAGAGAGAGAGAGAGAAAGAGATAAGAGAGTGAGAGAGAGATGAGAGAGAGAGACAGAGAGACAGAGAGAAAGTGAGATGCCAGAGAGAGAGAGAGAGACAGAGAGAGAGAGATGCCAGAGAGTGATGAGAGAGAGATGAGAGAGAGAGAGAGAGAGAGAGAGAGAGAGAGAGAGAGAGAGAGAGAGATGCCAGAGAGAGAGAGAGAGAGAGAGATCGGGGGTGCTGGGTATGGCTTGGCTTGGTTGAGCCGTGCAGGCAGTAGTTTTTAATCTGTGATCCAGGCTAATGTTATTAAGCCAGCGCTCTCATTACACAGAAAGCATCCATCTAATAACCCCCTACGGCCCACACCAAATGCTGTGGAATGCTGTGCGAGGAAACTGCAGAAAACCACGGAGCTCTCTCTGACGCTTGTCTGATTCTCTTCTTCTGCTCAGGGACACTGGGACATTGGGACACAGGGGAAGTGGGGACATGGGGACATAGGGGAAGTGGGGACATGGGGACACAGGGACACTCAGACACAAGATAATGGGGGGCACAGGGACGCTGGATCACAATGATGTCCTTAATCCCAGAACACAGTGAATATTATGTTTATTTCACTCTTTGTGTGTGTGTGTGTGTGTGTGTGTGTGTGTGCGTGTACATGTTTAATGTTTAATGTTCCAATTATTCATTCATTCATTCATTCATTCATTCATTGTCTGTAAGCGCTTATTCAGTTCAGGGTCGCGGAGGGTCTGAAGCCTACCCGGAATCATTGGGCGCAAGGTGGGAATACACCCTGGAGGGGGCGCCAGTCCTTCACAGGGCGACACACACTCACACCTACGGACACTTTTGAGTCACCAATCCACCTACCAACGTGTGTTTTTGAAGTGTGGGAGGAAACTGGAGCACCCGGAGGAAACCCACGCAGACACAGGGAGAACACACCTCACTCCTCACAGACAGTCACCCGGAGGAAACCCACGCAGACACAGGGAGAACACACCACACTCCACACAGACAGTCACCCGGAGGAAACCCACGCAGACACAGGGAGAACACACCACACTCCACACAGACAGTCACCCGGAGGAAACCCACGCAGACACAGGGAGAACACACCACACTCCTCACAGACAGTCACCTGGAGGAAACCCACGCAGACACAGGGAGAACACACCACACTCCTCACAGACAGTCACCCGGAGGAAACCCACGCAGACACAGAGAGAACACACCACACTCCTCACAGACAGTCACCCGGAGGAAACCCACGCAGACACAGGGAGAACACACCACACTCCTCACAGACAGTCACCCGGAGGAAACCCACGCAGACACAGGGAGAACACACCACACTCCTCACAGACAATCACCCGGAGGAAACCCACGCAGACACAGGGAGAACACACCACACTCCACACAGACAGTCACCCGGAGGAAACCCACGCAGACACAGGGAGAACACACCACACTCCACACAGACAGTCACCCGGAGGAAACCCACGCAGACACAGGGAGAACACACCACACTCCACACAGACAGTCACCCGGAGGAAACCCACGCAGACACAGGGAGAACACACCATACTCCTCACAGACAGTCACCCGGAGGAAACCCACGCAGACACAGGGAGAACACACCACACTCCACACAGACAGTCACCCGGAGGAAACCCACGCAGACACAGGGAGAACACACCACACTCCACACAGACAGTCACCCGGAGGAAACCCACGCAGACACAGGGAGAACACACCACACTCCTCACAGACAGTCACCTGGAGGAAACCCACGCAGACACAGGGAGAACACACCACACTCCTCACAGACAGTCACCCGGAGGAAACCCACGCAGACACAGAGAGAACACACCACACTCCTCACAGACAGTCACCCGGAGGAAACCCACGCAGACACAGGGAGAACACACCACACTCCTCACAGACAGTCACCCGGAGGAAACCCACGCAGACACAGGGAGAACACACCACACTCCTCACAGACAATCACCCGGAACGAGACTCGAACCAAACCTCCAGGTCCCTAGAGCTGTGACAGAGACACTACCTGCTGCTCCACCGTGCCGCCCTATTTCAATTATATTCCATAATAATAATAATACTATACACTGAATGTGGTGTGGCCTGTGACCACAAGGATCAAACCCCACAGCAGTGTTCTCCCCCTGTTCAGAACGTTTCAGCACCTGTTCTTTTAAATGATAATGAGCCGCACACATTCACATTTCACCGCTTAATGTTACCGCCGCCGTTGTTGTGGTTTCCAAAGCCTGCTGTTTCCATTAGAGACTGGGCTTTGAGAACTTACCAGCTACATTTAGGAGGAAGCTGTGGTATTTGAAATTGAACCAGGGAGCAAACAGACAGTGAAGTAGAGTAAGTACAATTCAGTAAAAAAGCACCAATAGACTGCTGTACAGTACCATTGTGTAATGGCTCTTTTAATATCATTGACGTCGTAGATATTCCAAAACATGTATTTTTGAATCCTCTTTGGCGTCCGAGCAGATGATCACCAATTCACATACTGCCTACTGCACCATATAGCATTCTGTTCTGCATTGTTGTGGCTAATTTGCTCAATACCTCACTGCCAAAGGTCTGCTATTCTCCTGCCGCCCACAGACGAGATGCTTTGTTTCTCTCCTGGGACATGGAGCAGATAAGTAGAAGTGGTGGAGCTTATAACGCAGTCTTAGGAATCACACAATATAGAACATCTTAATTCTTATCATTTATGATGTTGAATGCTGCAGTAGTGAAACAAAGCCCCACTCCGGGTGACTGTCTGTGAGGAGTGTGGTGTGTTCTCTCTGTGTCTGCGTGGGTTTCCTCCGGGTGACTGTCTGTGAGGAGTGTGGTGTGTTCTCCCTGTGTCTGCGTGGGTTTCCTCCGGGTGACTGTCTGTGAGGAGTGTGGTGTGTTCTCCCTGTGTCTGCGTGGGTTTCCTCCGGGTGACTGTCTGTGAGGAGTGTGGTGTGTTCTCTCTGTGTCTGCGTGGGTTTCCTCCGGGTGACTGTCTGTGAGGAGTGTGGTGTGTTCTCTCTGTGTATGTGTGGGTTTCCTCCGGGTGACTGTCTGTGAGGAGTGTGGTGTGTTCTCTCTGTGTCTGCGTGGGTTTCCTCCGGGTGACTGTCTGTGAGGAGTGTGGTGTGTTCTCTCTGTGTATGTGTGGGTTTCCTCCGGGTGACTGTCTGTGAGGAGTGTGGTGTGTTCTCTCTGTGTATGTGTGGGTTTCCTCCGGGTGACTGTCTGTGAGGAGTGTGGTGTGTTCTCTCTGTGTCTGCGTGGGTTTCCTCCGGGTGACTGTCTGTGAGGAGTGTGGTGTGTTCTCTCTGTGTCTGCGTGGGTTTCCTCCGGGTGACTGTCTGTGAGGAGTGTAGTGTGTTCTCTCTGTGTCTGCGTGTGTTTCCTCCGGGTGACTGTCTGTGAGGAGCTTGGTGTGTTCTCTCTGTGTCTGCGTGGGTGTCCTCCCATGGTGTAAAAACACACATTTGTAGGTGAATTAAAAAAATATACAACTTAATCCTACTCAAGTAAAACATCAACAAATAAATAATAATACAAAAATAAATCTGTCTGTTCCCCTGTTGAACTTTTCCGTTGTTAGAAGCGAGTCTTTTTGAAGTATTCTCTGTACTGTGAAGGCTTTCTGCACTTTTCACTTTAATTGTTAAAATGTAAAGTTTAATGTTTGTATATTTTAAAATAACGTGTTTTTTTATTTATTTGTATTTATTTATCTTTATTGGGGTGGTATAGTAGCAAACGTTTGTAGACACCTGCTCCCCCAGTGTAAAGGCTATCAGCAGGGGCGTTGTGCCCCTTGGCTGCATACACAGTTATTGTAGGCACACGTTTCCACGGGTTACAGTAATTTTTACTTGAGCACCCCTCGGAGGATAAGCGAGAGAAGTTTGAAAACTCTAGCAGTTTTGTGGAGCAGGTTGTGGAAGGCGATGTTGTGGGACTGATCCCTGCGGCAGCGGCACTGCAGGGAGAGATGGAGCGATTGATGAGGAAGCTCCGGGCCTGACCTTCTGAACTCTGAGTATTTTGAGATTGGCCTTGGCTCCGTTTCACTGCACCGCAGGTCACCAGCCGGATGTAGAGCAGCTCTGATCTGCTCCAGCAGCTCACGCCTCTGGAATACACAGTTCATGCAGATCACACACCGGGTTCACGTTCTGTGCTCTTTCTCTGAGTGAGTTTGTGTGTGTGTGTGTGTGTGTGTGGTGTACATTGCCATTTGCGTAGACAGTGATACTCAAGGGCTGTAACTCATACAACATATAGTGTAGTATTTATTATTCATTTCTATATTTATAATGCAGAAAAACCATTAGTGCTTAATAAACATACAATACACAGAACTGTGCAGACGTTTTAGGCCCCTAAGGTAATGATCTATATTTAAACTAATGCCTCTCAGTGAGTGTGGGGCTGGTATAAAGTTATATATAATCACAGTAAATACAAAAATAATAACAATACAAATATAAGATACTGTTTTTCTATAAAGTAGAGGGTGAGAGTGAGTTTGAAGAACAGTGTTTTGTTCAGATTCTCCTTGATTTGCATGTATTCATACTTAAAACTAGGTACTGGATGATAACCTCAAATAATACGGACTCCACGAGGAGAGTTGGAACATTTCTGTGAGGATTTGGTGGCAGCTACAGTGTATTAGGGAGGTCAGGTGCAGATGTTAATTGTTTACATCGCTCACAAACTCCAATCCAAGTTGTCAGTGCAGAAGAGTGGTGAGTGAATGTTGTGAGCCTTTACACCTCTCCAGCTGACACTTGGCATTGAGTTTAGTGATCTCAGTTTCATGATGCAGATGTGGGAAAAGAGCTGGTAATGTTTCAGGGAACAACACTGTTACACGTGCTGCACAGTTGCTGCCGCATGCCTAAAGCATGCAGATAATGTCCATGTTTGAAAAAGCAACTGATTCTTTGAGTTCAAGTGTGAATCAATAACTAAGAGAGGAGTATTCCTGTTTTATTCTGAACTCATAAAAAAGAGTGGATGGGGTTCCTAACCATTTAAATAAAAGGGATAGGGGCATTTTATCCAAAACCCAGGGGAGGTATTACCTTTACAACACCTAAACACAGTGAGAAAGACGTTCATTTATCAGTGAAGTAAGACCCAGTTTGGGACTTGTTTTTGTGGACATTGTGCTGATGACAGAATGGTGGTCTGTATGAAAAAGAATATCGATGAATGTTGCTGTCTCTGTTTCTAAGTGTGGTGTAGAGAATATGGTGAAAAAGCACTCCATTATTTTGTGAACACACAGTTTATAAAAAAGATCTGTGCCAAATGGACAATGTGCTTTAAACATGTTTCAGTAACATATTGTTCTTATAATAAATAGATGATGCTTCCTCAGTCAGGGTCTTTACTGTTGGTGCCAGACGACAGTGAGAGGTTCAGCTGAATTGGTGACAGAGGGAAACGTTTCTGAATGAATGTGCCGTCACGCTCGCTGTTATCAAGGTTAGATGTTCTACTGTCAGTTTCTCAAGAGTGAAGTCTGTGGCAGCTCCGTGGATACAGTGAGAAATTACACCAGTGTTTACTCCAAATATTGTATGGAACATAGACAACATACAAATCAATAAATAAATGCAGCTGAATAAAAACACAGTGGAGTGATTTCCAGCACACGTTCACAGGTGTGTGTGTGTGTGTGTGTGTGTGTGTGTGTGTGTGTGTGTGTGAGTGACTGGGTGCGTGTGTGAAACTGTCCACAGGAGTGAGTGTGTGAGTGACTGGGTGAGTGTGTGAAACTGTCCACAGGTGAGAGTGTGTGAGTGACTGGGTGAGTGTGTGAGTGACTGGATGAGTGTGTGAAACTGTCCACAGGTGTGAGTGTGTGTGACAGAGTGAGTGTGTGAGTGACTGGGTGAGTGTGTGAAACTGTCTACAGGTGTGAGCGTGTGTGACAGGGTGAGTGTGTGAGTGACTGGTTGAGTGTGTGAGTGACTGGGTGAGTGTGTGAAACTGTCTACAGGTGTGAGTGTGTGAGTGACTGGGTGAGTGTGTGAAACTGTCTACAGGTGTGAGCGTGTGTGACAGGGTGAGTGTGTGAGTGACTGGGTGAGTGTGTGAGTGACTGGGTGAGTGTGTGAAACTGTCCACAGGAGTGAGTGTGTGAGTGACTGGGTGAGTGTGTGAAACTGTCCACAGGTGAGAGTGTGTGAGTGACTGGGTGAGTGTGTGAGTGACTGGATGAGTGTGTGAGTGACTGGATGAGTGTGTGAAACTGTCCACAGGTGTGAGTGTGTGTGACAGAGTGAGTGTGTGAGTGACTGGGTGAGTGTGTGAAACTGTCTACAGGTGTGAGCGTGTGTGACAGGGTGAACGTGTGAGTGACTGGGTGAGTGTGTGAGTGACTGGGTGAGTGTGTGAAACTGTCTACAGGTGTGAGTGTGTGAGTGACTGGGTGAGTGTGTGAAACTGTCCACAGGTGTGAGCGTGTGTGACTGAGTGAGTGTGTGAGTGACTGGGTGAGTGTGTGAAACTGTCCACAGGTGTGAGCGTGTGTGACTGAGTGAGTGTGTGAGTGACTGGGTGAGTGTGTGAAACTGTCCACAGGTGAGAGTGTGTGATTGACTGGGTGAGTGTGTGAGTGACTGGATGAGTGTGTGAAACTGTCTACAGGTGTGAGTGTGTGTGACAGGGTGAGTGTGTGAGTGACTGGGTGAGTATGTGAAACTGTCTACAGGTGTGAGCGTGTGTGACAGGGTGAGTGTGTGAGTGACTGGGTGAGTGTGTGAAACTGTCCACAGGTGTGAGCGTGTGTGACTGGGTGAGTGTGTGAAACTGTCCACAGGTGAGAGTGTGTGATTGACTGGGTGAGTGTGTGAGTGACTGGATGAGTGTGTGAAACTGTCTACAGGTGTGAGCGTGTGTGACAGGGTGAGTGTGTGAGTGACTGGGTGAGTGTGTGAAACTGTCTACAGGTGTGAGCGTGTGTGACAGGGTGAGTGTGTGAGTGACTGGGTGAGTGTGTGAAACTGTCCACAGGTGTGAGTGTGAGTGACTGGGTGAGTGTGTGAGTGACTGGGTGAGTGTGTGAAACTGTCCACAGGTGTGAGTGTGTGAGTGACTGGGTGAGTGTGTGATTGACTGGGTGAGTGTGTGAAACTGTCTACAGGTGTGAGCGTGTGTGACTGGGTGAGTGTGTGAGTGAGTGTGTGAGTATGTGAAACTGTCCACAGGTGTGAGTGTGAGTGACTGGGTGAGTGTGTGAATGACTGGGTGAGTGTTTGAGTGACTGGGTGAGTGTGTAAAACAGTCCACAGTTTTAAGTGTGTGTGAGTGACAGGGTGAGTGTGTGAGTGACAGGGTGAGTGACAGGGTGAGTGTGTGAGTGACAGGGTGAGGGTGTGAAATTCGAGCACCAGCAACAGCAGCATAATATAGTATCGTGTTATAATAAGAACTGTCACGTCCTGGTGTTATATGATTAGTTCTGGATCACGAACACCTCTCTGACTCATCAGAAAAGTATTGTTCGAAGCTCCACAGTTCGAAGCTCGGGTGGGGGGTGGTGGTTTAAACCTTTCTGGCCAACAATGTGCAGAAGAGGCCTGAGAATCATATTTCAGCCCGTTCTTGTCTCATTCACAGCAGCGATCTCAGTCTGAAAATAACTGTCCCAACTGTCAATGGTGTGTCCTAGTGTCTATAAACGGACCGGAACTGGACCATACCTCAGTTTAAAAGCTGCTTGGAAAACGTGGAGATATCTGACAGAACATTTGCAGTTTGAACTTTTAACAAATGAAACTGGTCTTGTGCAGGACATTTATTTTCTCACAGAGCACTGTCCTCATAAACCATGCTTTTTACACTGATTGTCTTTCCCCGCTCCCAGGGTTCGCCGTGATTCCCTGCAGGAGACGACAGGAACAAATTATAATCTGTGCACAAAAGAGAAAAGAAAAACAAAGATTAGGGCCAGGATTAAACTGCTATTTTTAAGGCTCTAATCTTCAGATATGACCACGGCGGGGATTTTCCAGCCATGTCCAGCTCACCTAATTACTCCATACAGTGTATATCCTGAGCAGAGGATGAGGGTATAATACATTAGAGTGGAGCGCACAGTTCTCTGGAAATGACAGACTGCATTACTGTAATACAGCTCATGTTTTATTATTTTATCATCTTCATTATCATCATATTGCCTCCGGTTCCCTCCCACAGGCAAATGACACAGTGTTGTTGGATTGGCTGTGAGAAACAGCCCATAGGTGTGTGTGTGAGAGAGAGAGAGTGACAGGGTGAGTGTGTGAGTGACTGAGTGAACATTTGAAGACGTGTGATTAGTACATGCAGCAGGTTAGTGTCGCAGTCACAGAGCTCCAGGGACCTGGAGGTTGTGGGTTCGATTCCCGCTCCGGGTGACTGTCTGTGAGGAGTGTGGTGTGTTCTCCCTGTGTCTGCGTGGGTTTCCTCCGGGTGACTGTCTGTGAGGAGTGTGGTGTGTTCTCTCTGTGTCTGCGTGGGTTTCCTCTGGGTGACTGTCTGTGAGGAGTGTGGAGTGTTCTCCCTGTGTCTGTGTGGGTTTCCTCCGGGTGACTGTCTGTGAAGAGTGTGATGTGTTCTCTCTGTGTCTGCGTGGGTTTCCTCCGGGTGACTGTCTGTGAGGAGTGTGGTGTGTTCTCCCTGTGTCTGCGTGGGTTTCCTTCGGGTGACTGTCTGTGAGGAGTGTGGTGTGTTCTCCCTGTGTCTGTGTGGGTTTCCTCCGGGTGACTGTCTGTGAGGAGTGTGGTGTGTTCTCCCTGTGTCTGCGTGGGTTTCCTCCGGATGCTCCGG
Source organism: Hoplias malabaricus (assembly GCF_029633855.1). Taxonomy (NCBI): domain Eukaryota; kingdom Metazoa; phylum Chordata; class Actinopteri; order Characiformes; family Erythrinidae; genus Hoplias; species Hoplias malabaricus. Next base: position 28,687 of record NW_027100978.1, read on the forward strand.
TTTCCTACCACAGTCCAAAAACACGTTGGTAGGTGGATTGGCGACTCAAAAGTGTCTGTAGGTGTGAGTGTGTGTTGCCCTGTGAAGGACTGGCGCCCCCTCCAGGGTGTATTCCCCCCTTGCGCCCAATGATTCCAGGTAGGCTCTGGAATCATTGTTCTGGCCCCTGAACTGGATAAGCGCTTACAGATAATGAATGAATGAATGATTAGTACATGTCCAGAATCATTTGTCACACATTTCTTTTACCACTTTCACCTTCACTACATCTTCTCACTGTAAAGTGTCCAGCAGTGTCCAGTCTTTTCTGGTCGTCTCCTTCTCGGTCTGTAGCTGCTCCATTTCCTCTCAGCCTCAGTGTAAACACACTGCGGTCCGTTTTGATCTGCAGAAATGACCCGTTTTTTTAGACTCTGAGGAACTGTGGTTGACCGCTGTGGTCAGGCTAAAACTGGACTCAGGCTAATTACACCAATGAGGTTAGATCCTACTGCATCCAGTCCAGAGAGAGTGAGGAAGAGAGGAATAAGGGAGGCAGGGAAAGAGAGAGGGAGTGGGATATTTAAGGGAGACAGGAGGAGGCAGAGAGGGAGAGAGAGAAAGTTGAGAGTGTGTGTGTGTCCACAGATTAAGGCCGGCCATTCCCCCACCCATTTTATTGTGATAGGCCTGCACCACAGTTCCTAAGTATTCATTTACTCTACTTTATTTCAAAGAGTGTAGCAAACAAAAGGAATCAGTTCAGCTGGGTGCATGTGTGTGTTTGTTCCCAATGGATCCTCCTCTTTTACTATGAGTGGCCACTGGAAACAGCTCTTATAACTCAGAATCAAGATCTCATGACTCATTTGAAGTGAATCTTATTTCTCCCTGTGTCTGCGTGGGTTTCCTCCGGGTAACTGTCTGTGAGGAGTGTGGTGTGTTCTCCCTGTGTCTGCGTGGGTTTCCTCCAGATGACTGTCTGTGAGGAGTGTGGTGTGTTCTCCCTGTGTCTGCGTGGGTTTCCTCCAGGTGCTTCGGTTGTGTCCAAAAACACATGTTGGTAGGTGGATTGTTGTTTTAAAAGTGTCCTTAGGTGTGTGTGTGTGTGTCTGTGTTGCCCTGTGAAGGACTGGCGCCCCCTCCAGGGTGTATTCCCGCCTTGTGCCCAGTGATTCCAGGTAGGCTCTGGATCCACCACGACCCTGAACTGGATAAGGGTTACAGATAATGAATGAATGAATGTTGAATCCGTCTCTTGAATGGAGTCCCATTTTGTAGTTTTATTGTAGTTTTAGTATATTTTAAGCACTACAACCACCCCGTAACTCGATCCCAAGAGGCAAGATAATGAGGGGTAGTTAGAAATGGGATTCACCCTGAATCTCTCTGTGTCACATTCTCATTTGTTTGTAGTGTGTCCTGTGAAGACTGAGTACGCAGAGGAGCTCAGTAACAGAATCCATGGGCATCTTGACCAATGACAGCTGATCCACTGAGGTGTTTTTAATATAAATTATAACTACAATATGAAGCAGTATTGTCACAGTATGTTTTTGTCCGTATCGAGAGAGGCCTAATTACTGCCAGATCACAAACAGACGGTGTCTTCTGCTCCGGTTGCTTCCTGGGGGCTCTTAAAAACGGCAATATTAAAATGTAAATATTGGTTTTCGTGTGTGTGTGTGTGTGTGTGTGTGTGTGCGATGTCTGGGAGCAAAGGCCTCCGCAGGCACAGGTGGAAACTGTGGCTCTGGACGGCGTCCTGAGGGCCACATGGCCGGTCTCTCAGCGAGGGGCAGTGAGGGGATCTCTGTTCTTTGGCACCGACTCTTCCACAGTTGGACGCTTTTCAAACGGCTGTATTCACTCGTCTGGTCTCACACAGCAGACAAAGGACAAGCTTCTTTAATTTCCCAGACACACCATGGCCACTAAACATGTTGATTACATACAGCTTGCATCGGTTTCAAAATTCCTTTCACAGTTTTCTCGATTGATTATTGAAAACGCTCATTTAAACCCATCTTATCTGTGGCATTTCAAGTAAAAGACTAATTAAATTCTTTACATTTTTTATGAGACTTTATTTGATGCATTAAATACTATTCCTATAATAATCATTTCCTTGAAACAGCCCATTTTGAATTCACTGTTTTTGTGATGTCACAAAACCATGTACACATGTTCTTGCCAATTCAAGGAATGCTTTACACCGGATGATGTAAGATCTCACTGAATCCAGGTAGTAGAACACTACTGAGCTCAGGTACTGATGTTTCTGTTTTATAAACTCATTCCCTACACACTTAAATATGGTGGTTCTTCACGGGTTCTTAAGTGACGAATTAGTAAATGGTGCTATACAGAACCCTGAACCTTTTGCATGATTAAATGGTTTTTTGCCTCATGAAGGGGTTCTTCATGATGAAGAATGTGCTATAGAGTGTTCTATATAGCACCTGTTAAAGAAGGGTTCTACACGACACCAAAAATGCTCCTTCTATTGTAACAATATCAAGTTTGTTGCCATCGAAGAACAGGCTTTGGTACCAGAACCCTTCTCTAAAAGGTGCTATATACAGTAGAACATTATACCACAGTTAGTTCCAGTCATGGGCAGCAGGGTGGGGCAGTAGGTAGGTGTTGCAGTCACACAGCTCCAGGGACCTGGAGGTTGTGGGTTCGATTCCCGCTCCGGGTGACTGTCTGTGAGGAGTGTGGTGTGTTCTCTCTGTTTCTGCGTGGGTTTCCTCCGGGTGACTGTCTGTGAGGAGTGTGGTGTGTTCTCCCTGTGTCTGCGTGGGTTTCCTCCGGGTGCTCTGGTTTCTTCCCACAGTCCAAAAACACACGTTGGTAGGTGGATTGGCAACTCAAAAGTGTCCGTAGGTGTGAGTGTGTGAGTGATTGTGTGAGTGTGTGTTGCCCTGTGAAGGACTGGCGCCCCCTCCAGGGTGTGTTCCCGCCTTGCGCCCAATGATCCCAGGTAGGCTCTGGACCCACCGCAACCCTGAACTGGATAAGGGTTACAGATAATGAATGAATGAGTTCCAGTCATGCTTTCTGATTGGTTGAGAAGCGCTCTAACCGTGTGATATTTTGCGATAACTGCACGTTTTTTCCACAACCGCTGAGTTGATTTTAAGGACTGTCTTTACACTGCACCTGTCCTTATTACATTTTTCACCACTAAATAAACTTCAGCTAATGTTTCACACCAATAAACAGTTTACCTTGAGGAAACTAATACCGATAAAAATCACGTGGCAATTATACTCGAGGTCGTGTGTTATCGTGAAATAACAGCACCGCTGAGACGGACTACTTGCGCCTCATCACAGCTTCGCTGTTACTTTGTGAATACACATTCCCGCTCGTGTTCTATTGGTTGAATCTATAGCACATTCTCCATCGATATGAAGAACCCCTTCATGACGCAAAGAACCTAAAGTTCCCACGCTGTGGGTCAGTGCTCTTTGTTAGGGGAGTGTGCAGTTAAAGGCTGCACACACCGTGGGTGGTCTTTAAAGTAGCTGAATTCACCCATGATGAGGAGTGTGTATAAACTGTATCACTCTTTATTTCCCTCATCTACAAAATGAAGTGGTGAATATTGTAGTTCAAAAACACTGCTGTTTTCGCAGTGTGGGATTGATCTATTTTGTCTGAACATTAATGGCTTGATGACACGACATTCATTCTCTCGCACTCTCTCGCTCTCATACACACACACACGCAGACACACACTCACACACTTGGAGGTGGAGTGCTGCTGAGAGGATGCTCGCTCCCATCTGGAAGCAATAAAGTTTTTCCAGAGGAGAGTGTGATTTTATTGAATCTGCTTTTGTCGTACTGCGTCTCAAATGAAGAGCTGCTCACTTTACGTCAGCTCACATCAGCCTCAGAGGAGTGGGGCAGACCGAGGGGGCACACTCACTCACACACACACACACACACACACACATATGTGTGCATACAGTACGGTGTAAAGGTTAGACAATCATTTAGTTTCCAGTCAGAGCAGCCATTACAAAGTAGTTACTTACCTTTCATTGTCTTGATCCTGACAGAAAATGACACTCAACAGCTAAATCTCATTATTTCCAGTGTTTTCTTGTATTTTATGTAAAGTGTAATTATAATAGGACAAAAATAATCAAATGGTTTATTTGTTTGTTCATTTGTTTATAAATAAATACTGAATACATGAAGACGTGCTCATTCATGGCCTTGATGGTGAATCGTTCTGTTTTCTCAGCTATCTTCTCAATCTAAAGATACACTGTGTTATAAAATTTATTCCTGTATACTATATTATACTCTACTATGCTATCCTATAGTATCCATACTGTATTACATAACACTATACTGTAGTGCCTGTAAGTGCTTATCCAGTTCAGGGTCCTTCACAGAGCAACACACACTCACACATTCACTCACACACTCACACCTACGGACACTTTTGAGTCTCCAATCCACCTACCAATGTGTGTTTTTGGACTGTGGGAGGAAAACACCTCACTCCTCACAGACAGTTACCCGGAGGAAACCCACGCAGACACAGAGAGAACACACCACACTCCTCACAGACAGTCACCCGGAGGAAACCCACGCAGACACAGGGAGAACACACCACACTCCTCACAGACAGTCACCCGGAGTAAACCCACGCAGACACAGGGAGAACACACCACACTCCTCACAGACAGTCACCCGGAGGAAACCCACGCAGACACAGAGAGAACACACCACACTCCTCACAGACAGTCACCCGGAGGAAACCCACGCAGACACAGAGAGAACACACCACACTCCTCACAGACAGTCACTCAGAGGAAACCCATGCAGACACAGAGAGAACACACCACACTCCTCACAGACAGTCACCCGGAGGAAACCAACACAGACACAGAGAGAACACACTACACTCCTCACAGATAGTCACCCGGAGGAAACCCACTCAGACACAGGGAGAACACACCACACTCCTCACAGACAGTCACCCGGAGGAAACCAACACAGACACAGAGAGAACACACTACACTCCTCACAGACAGTCACCCGGAGGAAACCCACACAGACACAGAGAGAACACACCGCACTCCTCACAGACAGTCACCCGGAGGAAACCCACGCAGACACAGGGAGAACACACCACACTCCTCACAGACAGTCACCCGGAGGAAACCCACGCAGACACAGAGAGAACACACCACACTCCTCACAGACAGTCACCCGGAGCGGGAATCGAACCCACAACCTCCAGGACCCCATAAATTATATTATATTATATGATATACAGAATAAAAGAACAAACAAAAATGAAATACGTATTGTAACGTGTGATACTGTGGTATTGTACTGTACAGTGTGTATATGTATATATATATACATTGCCATATAGTCTACAAAGAAACTTAGAAAACCGAAAGTACTCCAAAACATAAATGACCTAGAACTTGAACCAATAAATCAATTGTCCATTATTAGTTGTTATAATGGTTGTACACACACACACAGAGAGAGAGAGAAAGAGAGAGAGAGAGAGAGAGAGAGAGAGAGAGAGAGAGAGGGAGAGGGGTGGAGAGTACATTACCATCAATAAGCAAGATAAAATCTCAGGAGATGGTGGATCCATGGAGATGAGCCTAACTAAGGCTCTGTTTGTGTGTCTGTGTTTGTGTGTGTGTGTGTGTGTGTTATATGACCTGGTGTGTTAGCAGACGTTGTGTATTGATTTGGCCCCTCGTAGTCCATATAGAACGATGACCCTGAGCATATGGTGCTTCTTAAGTGTGAACTTGTGTACCCTGAGAACACACACACACACACACACACACACCAGCTGTAAAGTTTTCACCCCCATGCTTTCACCCCCCGTGTGAAGCGTGTATGGATTATCCACGATGATCTGAGTGCTGAAGGCATGACAACTCTGAGGTCACTAATGCGGAGGGGGTGGTGGTTTCCAAACCTGTTTGCTTTCCTCCTAAAATAGATGTCTTCTCTGAACTCCAAACACACCAAAACATTAGTGTTTTATTATTTCCCAGGTTACACACTCTATTTATAATTATGTATTATTATGTGAGATTATTTATACGTCTCAGACCACCTGAGAAATGTCTTTATTCAAAATAGTCCCTCTGGTGTTTTATCTACTTCAGTAAACATTAAATACGAAGGAAGACGTCCAATAAATCCTTCATTAATGTCTGGAAAAACAGCCTAGAATTGTTTTAGAAGCAAAATAATGAACACAATTCAGCGATAAATAGTTTTCAAACTGAACTGGTTTAACAGATTGAACCATCGGCCATTTTGGTTCAGTTACGGCCATTTTGAGCATTTTGTCATCCATCGGCCATTTTTGTTCAGTTTCGGCCATTTTGAGCATTTTGTCATCCATTGGCCCTTTTGGTTCAGTTTCGGCCATTTTGAGCATTTTGTCAACCATCGGCCATTTTGAGCATTTTGTCAACCATCAGCCATTTTGGTTCAGTTTCGGCCATTTTGAGCATTTTGTCAACCATCGGCCATTTTGGTTCAGTTTCGGCCATTTTGAGCATTTTGTCATTCATCGGCCATTTTGGTTCAGTTTCGGCCATTTTAAGCATTTTGTAAACCATCGGCCATTTTGGTTCAGTTTCGGCCATTTTGTCACATCTTACCATAACTGCTCCATTGGCCAAAGAACCAAGTCTGAGTTCCAGTGCTGAATACAGACGTTGTCCTCTGACCTCCTGACGCTGATAAGTGTCTCTGATAGTGCTTTGTTTGGACGCTGAGCTACAGTTTTTGCAGATTTCCGTTTTTCCCAAACGTACAGTTTATGGTGATGAATGTGCTTTTATATGTGCGCACATTTACAGTCTCTACATCAAAGTAACAGTTACCTCAGCAGTGTCCACGTCGTCCAGGGACTGCTTTTGCCCGTGGTCAGCGAGCTGCTTCTACAGCTGGACATGTTGCATCATTCTGCCCCCTTAAAAATAAATTACTAATAATGGAATCGCAAAGTGACTCATATGATTACAAGACAATGGGGATGAAGAAAAATAGCTAGTGTAAGCAAGAAGCTGCAGCAGCTCCCTGAATAGAAAGTACAGAACAGAGAGAAAGAAAAGAGAAAGAGAGATCTAAGGCAAAGTTACAGTTTTTTGTCCTTTTTCTTAACATCAGCATGAACCATCTGACTTTTACATTGTGTTATAATAATAATAATAATAATAATAATAATAATAATAATACAGGGTGGCACGGTGGCGCAGCAGGTAGTGTCGCAGTCACACAGCTCCAGGGGTCTGCAGGTTGTGGGTTCGATTCCGCGAGGAGTGTGGTGTGTTCTCCCTGTGTCTGCGTGGGTTTCCTCCGCGTGACTGTCTGTGAGGAGTGTGGTGTGTTCTCCCCTTATCCGCGTGGGTTTCCTCTGGGTGACTGTCTGTGAGGAGTGTGGTGTGTTCTCTCTGTGTCTGCGTGGGTTTCTTCCGGGTGACTGTCTGTGAGGAGTGTGGTGTGTTCTCTCTGTGTCTGCGTGGGTTTCTTCCGGGTGACTGTCTGTGAGGAGTGTGGTGTGTTCTCCCCGTGTCTGCATGGGTTTTCTCTGGGTGACTGTCTGTGAGGAGTGTGGTGTGTTCTCCCCGTGTCTGCATGGGTTTCCTCTGGGTCACTGTCCGTGAGGAGTGTGGTGTGTTCTCCGCGTGGGTTTCCTCCGGGTGACTGTCTGTGAGGAGTTGGTGTTCTCTCTGTGTCCGTGTGGGTTTCCTCCGGGTGCTCCGGTTTCCTCCCACAGTCCAAAAACACATGTAGGTGGATTGGTGACTCAAAAGTGTCCGTAGGTGTGAGAGTGTGTGTGTGTGTGTCTGTGTTGCCCTGTGAAGGACTGGCCTCTCTCCAGGGTGTGTTCCCGTCTTGCGCCCAATGATTCCAGGTAGGCTCTGGACCCGCCGCGACCCTGAATTGGAAAATCGGTTGCAGATGATGAATGCATGAATGAATGAATGAATAATACTAATGTACTTCATTTACATTTAAACAGTCCAACACAAATAATTCTATATGTAACTCACTGGAATTGTGTAAACATCTTTTTGTACAACTTCATACATTATAAGTCAATCACTGCAATATGAACCTTCTAATGTAGCTATACGGCAGTGTACGATACGATTCACGTTGACCCCATTACTTACACATTACACTTGCCTTAAACTTTGTTCAGTTGTTCAGTAATTATTAATATTCACGTTTACACAACTGTGCTGTATATGGAGATAAGTGCACCAGAAAATCTATAACATTAGCAGTGGGCATCTTGGAGTCTAGATGTCTGTACCTGTGTCCATGTTCATAGATAAACAATAGATAATAAAGTGTTTAGAGATTACAAATCAAATACACACAGCTTGAAGTGAGTGTGTTGATACAGGAAAAAAAACAAACAAACAAACTATAAACCAATAAGCTGTCGTTTAGCTACATTAGCCTATAGCTAACGGTAAAACTTTAAAAATAAACCTAAGAACCCAACCCTGTCTTGGCCGATCAGCTATATTTGAAACAGGATTGGAGAAATTGTGTAAATATAATTGTAAACTGGTTTATTTCTTTAAGTGGAGGCGTAATTAGCCCCCTAGCTTATACATGGTCATTTAAAGTTGTACACATGGCTATAAATTGTAAGCTGATGCCATTTGGTATCTCTGCATCTAAACCAGCATCCAAAAAAAAAACAACAAACCTGAACATATGCAGAAGCCGCAACACAATTAGCATCAAGCAGCTAAATCCGAGTCTACTCCCGTTTACGGTCCACATCAGACAGATGTTCCAGGATCGATTCGGACAGGGTTCTGGCCTACTGTACCAAGACAGCGGAGGGGGGTCCATAAGTTTGGGCTGTGCTCCAGTTTAATTCCATTCAGTAAGCTTAATTGGCACGAGCACGTTTAGGTTTAGAGTAGTGCCAAAGCATCACTGAACGGACGGTTACACGTGTTACAAATTGAAAGTGACTAATAAATAAATAAATAAATAAATCGATAAATAAAATACACAATTGCTGTATTTCAATTCTTACTGAGCTCTATTCATGTATCAACTGGTACCAACAAAAGCTTGCTTGCAATTGATATATTTATTTATTTATTTATTTAATGACTCATTCATTCATTCATACATCTAACATTATCCGTCACTGGTTTCTGACACAAGAAACAAAAACATATAAATGATTTAGCGAAGCTAATAACATAACTAGTGCTCCTCTTGAAGCATGGATTTTGCTTGTCAATGTTTATGGCTAAATAATAAATAACCATACGTCTGCTGAAATACTTAGCACTGTTTAAGGCGACTGTGTGATGAACACCAAAGATGTCTTGAACGATCAAGAATATCTGAGTTAAAGAATTACAGTTCTCGCTAGTTTGTTAACGTTCAGAAGCTCAGCGCCTTTTAACGTGGAATGGTATGTTTGAGTAAGAAGCCGACTGTTGGTATGCGGCTAAAGGTTTATTCACTGTTTGAAATCACACAGAAACGTGTTTGTAACTGGAGTTGTTCGGTGTTGTAGCACATTCACTCTGTGTTTTTTTTTTCTTGCAGTTAGCCGTCTCCAGAATTAGCGTCAGAGTCAGTTGTAATCTGAAAAAATCTGAAACTGCAAAAATAAGTTTATTATCCACCTATAGAGCAGGGATAAAGCAATATCCTCATCTTATTTCATCACATTTAATGTTTGGAGGTTTTCTCAGCCGTTTCTCTGTTGTGAGCAGAAAGAGAGGAAGCCTAGCATACCGGACCAAGCCACTTTGTTTGTTTTTGATTGAACTCGTTACGGACACCAGGGCTTTGCAAACACATTAGTTTCCAGCACAAACCGAATGGAGAGCAGCAAACGGCGATTAAACATCTACATTTTATAAAAAAAACTGTTTTTGATTAAAACGTTACCTTTAAATGGAATATATCACTTTTTTCACAAGTGAACACAGTTCTGGGGTCTTAGTGAAATGTTGAATCCACACTTTCCTCCCACTTCTACTGAGCCCTATTCAGAATGTCCAGTATCAGCTCCTGTTGATAATGACCCTCTGTCTAAACCAAGCCCAAAGCACACAGGACAGAGTCTTTCAGAGGGGAAACACTGGTTTTTTAGCCTTTTTCGCTTGTGTCTCTTTCTTTCCACTCTCTGTGCACATTTCTCGGCGCTCACTGTGTCTGTTGCGGTGTTTGACTTTGTCTTTGTGCTCTCACGTGAACACACGTCCAAGCTCTGTGATTGGACACATTCAGATGAGGGGCGGGGCAATTCCTAAGTGCCTGCACTCTGTAAAATGCAGAATAAAATCAGAATGACTTGTTCGATCCCATGTATTCTGGCAGCCCACAGAAACCTGACTGGGTGGTCCTGTTTAACAGTGTGTGTGCGGGTGGACTCCATATTAATGTGCTAATGCGTTCAAAGAACAATTATTTTTTTTTATTATTATAATATGTGCATTTTAATTGTAGGCAAAGTTACGTTTTACTGATACTACTCTTACACCAATAAAAATGTCTTTGCATGTGGGGCATCTGCCAATAAAAATCATTCTGCTATCCTCTGTATCTATCTACAGTTTCCTTCTTATTGCCCAAACCCTTTGGTATAAACAATAGCAGTGTTTTTCAGAGAGCTCTCACTTCCAATTGTAAGTGTTCAGTTCTTCACATTCTTTCAAAACTCCCCAAAGTGCTGCTTTTTGTCTGTTATCTTCAAAGCTTTACTGCGTTTTTCCGTCTCAATCTCTAGGCTCCCTCTGAATCTTTTCTTCATGTGTGCGGCTGTTAACAACACGGCAGTGGTGGAAAAGCTCTGTCGGGAGAGATTATCTCTTATTCCCACTAATTAAATTGACTCTGGGATGTTTTTTTCTCTTTTCTTTTTTCCCCCTCATGATGAAGAGAAGCTCAGGAGTTAAATAAATGGAGGGCCACAGAAGAGCAGATGGCGGCGGGTGTGCAGTAATGTGAGAGGCTAGTTAATGTTCTGAAACACGGATGTGTGGCTAGGGCTGTCCTAATGAAGATGTCTCTCACACGAGGAGAGAGAGAGAGAGAGAGAGAGAGAGAGAGAGAGAGAGAGAGAGAGAGAGAGAGAGAGAGAGAGAGAGAGAGAGAGAGAGCCTCTGAAAAGCCACGATTCTATAATGGATCCTCACAGAGACAGATCTCAAAGCCCTTTAATTGACATTTGTCTGTTGGTAATCATTTACAGCGGGGGGCAGAGTGTCCATACTTAACCCCTAGCCAAGCAGGACGTCCAAATATCAGCGAGGATCATGTTCAGTAGAAAACATTCACAGCTTTGTAGCTGTTTTGTTAGAAATCTCTGGATCAGATGGAAGCCGGTGCTTGACTCTAAAACAGTGAAATGTAATTCCAACTCTGAGCCATTTCTTTAACCCAGAGAGAGTGGTCTTAAGTTAAGAGAGTATCAAGACCTATCCTTCATCACTCTTTGGGTCTTATAGGTCTGGCCTGTGAGTGAGTGAGTGAGTGACTGAGTGTGAATGAGTGAGTGTGAGTGAGTGAGTGAGTGAGTGAGTGAGTGAGTGAGTGTGTGAGTAATAATAATAATAATAATCACGCTGTCACTGGAGCTAAGGAGGACCTCTTGAACATAATGACAGCAAAAAAAAGTGTATCCAGTTCAGGGCGGTGGTGGGTCCAGAGCCTACCCGGAACACACCCTGGAGGGGGCGCCAGTCCTTCACAGGGTGACACACACTCACACATTCACACCCGGAGGAAACCCACGCAGACACAGAGAGAACACACCACACTCCTCACAGACAGTCACCCGGAGGAAACCCACGCAGACACAGAGAGAACACACCACACTCCTCACAGACAGTCACCCGGAGGAAACCCACGCAGACACAGGGAGAACACACCACACTCCTCACAGACAGTCACCCGGAGCGGCCTGTAACAAATTAGTAGAATTATTTTTAAATTTTACTATATTATCGCTAAATATGAATTATTATGTGTATATGTAGGTTATGGACTAATTTACTATTCTATCTTCTCAATTACACTAAAATAACCTGGTATACAGTGTTTTCTGACTTTCTCTCTCGCACACGTGTGTGTCTTTTGTGTGTGTGTGTCTGTACGTAGGTCCATCAGCGATGACGAAGTCGGTGGACGGTTTTGTGGAGCTGAAGGACGTGTTTGCGGTGAAGGTGAAGCGTCGGCGTTCGGTCGGTCAGAAAAGCGGAGGAACTCTCCTGGGCATCACACTCTTCTTCTGCAAAACCAAAGGAGCTAAACTCAAAGACCACACCATCCACCTTAACAACCTCAGCACTGACCACTGTGAGATCTGGTTCAAACAACTCAAAGACATCCTCAACGGTACAAGCTCCAGCCTGTTTAACCCTGCTTCACTAAACATATCAGACCTACGCTTAAATAACAGAACTAACTGCCCTTCAATGATCACAGCCACAAATCTAACGTTTTTCAATGAACCTATGGGATTTCCAATGTTGTGTTAGCACACAAACACTTTCTCGGATGTTCTAGATTATGTATGTGAAGTCTGTAAAAGGCTTTATATTTTATTTTATTTGATGTGCTGTTTTTCACAGTGATGCTTTTAATAATTAACCCTTGCATAGCCAGTTCGGACTAAAAAATAAACTGATAAACTGTGGCTCGTATTCACAGTGATATATCTAGAACCTCCTTTTTGTGATCAGTACATGATTGGCTGATTCTCTGTAAGTTCCTAATTGTGTTACGCTGTGAGGCTATAAGTTCAGCTCCTGAAGACCTAACCAATAGGAAAGCGCTTGGCTCTATCTAAATACCACTAAGAAAAACACACTTCTATCCAAGCTAACTTTACAATGTAATAATACCACATTGTGTCGGTGTCGGTGAACTACAGAAACCTTTTCAGAACGTAGATGCATTTCCACTTGTTTGAGAGCCCTATTGTTTTTGTATCAGAATGTAGGCATCCACTAACTGTAAACGAAATTAAATAAAGTAGTTGTAATTTAATACGTATGTATGGAAATGTTCGTTGTAAATGTACTATAATGTAGATGGAATAGTGTAGATCCGAGGGTTAGTCACTTCCCGTGGAAAAGCAAACTCAAGAGCACAAAGCAGTTTATTTTTAATATATATTTTTATTAAGCTTCTTAGCCTGATGTTGTAGAGGCTTTATCTGGAAGCATCAGAGTCGCAGTTTTTTTTTATTGCGGTGTCCTACATCACGCAAACATTAAAACAGCAAACACGGCTCATGCTTTAGTCTTTTATTGCATTTGCTGACAGGATTGAACATCTCGGGAGGGGTTTACTCGACCAACTAATGAATTTCAGACAGTGTTTCATGAGTAAATGATTACTCATGTGTGCAGCGCCCAAGAAAAGTGACTTGAAATTGTGCCTCATGAAGATAAACACATTCACTCAGTTTAAACGAATGGCTCAAAAAATAGGTTTAAAAAATCACACCCCCCCCCCGCCCCTCCTTGTATCTGTAATGTAGTCGATTCTCCTGGAAATGGTTGGTACCTGGAGTTTACTTTTTCAGTTATACACTGAAGCTATGAAGCTAATGTCACCTCATAGTGTGTGGTATGTAGTGCATTTCGTCATATTTCTATAATCAGTGTCAGTATCAAAATGCCACAAGGATCAAACCCCAAAGCAGCCTTCTGCAGTCTCCTAAAGATAGCACAGACGTTTCGGCATTTTACAAAAACCTTCTCTTCATGTTGTAATTGTGAGACATTTGGACTTTCGGTGGAATCAAACATTGCAGA
>NW_027100978.1:47500-53068 GCF_029633855.1 Hoplias malabaricus
TTGTTATTGAAGGTGGGTTTAGTGAATGGGGAACGCTACTATCTCCTCAGCGTGACAAACCGTGCGATTGGGACTGACAAGTAAGGTGTGGCTTTCCCGACCTCGAGTGGAAAAGGCTCTGGATAAAGAGCACTAGGCTACAACCTGGGACAGAGGACTCCGTGGACAATAGAAGCACCTGTACTCGAGGTCCAGACTCATATAGGCTTGCCTGCAGTTCAGCAAAGGCCTAGCTGCGGCGTCTCCTGCCCAAAGCCCCCTTTTGAAGGATTATCCAGGGGGGGCAGGTCACCAGGCGCCCTTGGAACACCCCTCCGGACACATAATGTGCTCATGGTGCTCTTGTCAGAGCGAGTGGTCACACTCCGGCGTCAAGCCCCACTTCATTGTTGCCGCAGCAAAGGCCTCGCGGAGAGGAGAATGGTCCCAAAAGGTAAAGCAGCAAAGCTCCAGGGTCAAGCTCACTACTCTAACTGCCCATTGTGCCCCACTCTTCTTTCTCAGTGTGTGAAAGTGTGTTAGTGTGTTGGTTTTCCAGCACTTTCGGGACATGAAGATCCGAGAGAAACAGGACTGACTTACATGAGTAAGAATATGGTTTGGACCATGTCTACGGAACATATTTTAACGTGAAATATATGTATATTCAATAATTAATGTCCTGCCGTTGTATGAGAGCAAACTAACGTGTTTTCTAAAGTGCCTGCCCAACGTGTCCACTCTGTGTTTGTATTCATCTCTATATGGGCCCTCAGGATGCTGAAACAGGAGCGTTAATGGCTGTGGTGTGCTTTCTTCATAAGACTGTATTCATAATAGTAACATTCTTTTGTTTTTAAATTAAGGTCAAGTTCAGTGGAGCTGCATTACCATACAGTCAACTTGTGTAGTTGGACCCCACAAAGATAGCTTTACGAGATTATATGGGGGCGCAAGGCAAGGCCCACTGGCCCCCGCTGCGTACGCAGTGAGTATAATGTCTTTGAGTTGTTTAACAAGATAATAGAGTGGACGTTTTTGTGTCCGAAATCTCTTTTGGAACTTGGTTTTTTTTTTAAAGGCCCAGTGGCTTATTGTGGCCTCTTCGCTGACGGTGAGGAGTGTTTGCGTATCTATCCGGAGAGTGGATTATGTTACACATTAACAGGTTTTCCATTAAGTCACCGTGCGTATCCATGGAGACCCTTTTCTCCTCTGGGCGCCGTGGAAACGGATCAGTTGCCGTGTCGACGGCGTGTGTGTCTATTGACCCCGAGATCTCCCACAGCCGAAGTAGATGAAGATCTGAGTCTGCTTGCACACACACACACACACACACTCTTACACAAGGGGCAGATGGATGTAACGAGAGTCTCTAGCCCTTTTGATTTGCATCCGACGCTAATTAAGGCGCTAATTAGACGACTCGATAGGTGTCGGATCAAGCAGGAGCGAGGAGCGAGAGACGGCCTGAAAAGCTGAGGGCAGTTTGAGCTCTGAAGGGTCTGTTGTACCACATTTAGAGCAGATTTGAATAAATAAAGGCCTTTTTTTAAAACTCTGAAGGGTCTCTTTTACGGAGTTTAGCCCAAGAAGGGGCTATTTTAGCAGACAAACCATGGTCAAGTGGTTTTATTGAGTGAGAGAGGAAGTTGTTTTGTGAATAAGTCCAATGAGAAGGATTGGAGTGTTCTGTGGAAGTGGAAGGAGTCAAAGGAAGAGGAACTGATCTGCAGTTCTTTCAAAGCTACTGTTGCTTGATTGGACAAGCTTTTGTCCAGTTCAGCCCAATGGGAAAAGCATGCTTAATGATGTTATGCTCAGAAACATCAGTGCAGTTGTAAATGTTACTGGAAACAACAATGGTGTGTTTGTCAATATGCTAATGTTAGTTTGGTTAAACAACAACAGACAAACACAGTGAATATTTACTATGTGTTTACAGTATCTACTTCGGTAAATGTTGTGAAACATTACATACCCTCTGTGCCTTATTTATTACAGTTTATTCCACAAAATTCAGTGAAGAAATTAATGAATCAAAGCAACTGGAAGGGATTTGCTGTGCTAAAAAACACAGGCCGTGACTGAAGTGGCTCCCTTGTTCTATATAGTGGGGCCCTATATAGTTCACTAAGTACTGCTAAGATGGCCGACATACTCAATAAGCAGTAGTAGTTGTAGAAACATTAAAAACATTACCACTGTGCTAATGTAATGAGGAACTGATTGGCATCAGTTGATCCTCCAATGCTCCAACTCCAAGTGGATTCTTTCATAGCTACTGTTGCTAGGGTTAGGGTTAGACAAGCTTTCATCCCATTCAGCTCCACAAGAAACACTGGTCTACATACTAGGATACAAACTCACTATGAATGTTTATGAATTTCTGTGGATTTTTTAAGCAACACCTCGCAGTGGTTTTGTATTTTACCATAAAACTGATGTTCCAAATGTAGTCACTCACCACAACTGAAATTGAGTCTTTAGATTCAGGTTCAGGAGTTTAAGGGCTGTGTCTGAACAAAGTCTGTGTGTGAACGAGGGAATTACTGTATAAATTGCTCATCCTTTAGTGAACAAGTGAGATATTTTTGGTGGGAACAGAGAGAGAGAGAGAGAGAGAGAGAGAGAGAGAGAGAGAGAGAGAGAGAGAGAGAGAGAGAGAGAGAAAATGTGAGGAAGAAGTGAAGCCGTCTGTTGCTGGGTTTCTCAGTGCAGTGAACAGATGCTGGTGTTTGCCGTGCTGTAGGTAACTATCCCCTATCAGTTACTCTGAGTGCTGTGTGTGTGTGTGTGTGTGTGTGTGTGTGTGTGTGTGTGTGTATTCCCCACAGTCTGACTCATCTCTCCGTCTCGTCTGTCACTCCCAGGGCTCAGAGAGAGTGGAGGCAGGCCCACAACACATGTTGCTATATTTTCAGTCTCATGAAAAAAATGATGACGGAAAGATCTGAATTACATCCAAAACACCTTCTTCTAACACAGATGCTGCTGGATACATTGGCTGTGGTCGGGAACAGAGGATGGTGTTTGGTGTGTGGACGCCATATTTGGGAACCGATTCTCTGGTGTCAGAGCGCAGCACTAATGTTTACAGATGGGAAAGACAGATACATTTACAAACACAGTTCCTCTCCCTGAGCTGGAGAGAGTCTCACAGCACTCAAAGGCACAGAAGCACTCTGTCTCTCACTGATTCAGGGGAGTAAATATCTCATAGTGCAGCATAATGAGGAGTAAAATCTATTATCTTCTGTTAGCCATATTAGCACTTTCATCCTAGGATCTAATGGAAAACTCTGAGATTAGACTCTGCTCTTGGACGGAATTTGTGTGACTTATTCATATACAGAGCACATACAGGCTTCAGTAATGGTGTTTTTACATTTTTTTCTAAAGCTGAGGCTGAATCCAAAACGTCTCCCTACACCCTCTGTAGAGGACAGTGTAGGTCATAAACTAATGTTTTCTGCACACACATAGTGCACTTCATGTCAAAAAAGATTTTTAGTCAGCTGTAAGGTTCACGTTTACCTGTTAAATTAGTGACTTATTACCATCTGTGTGAAGCAGTTTTAGTTTTTTAATTGTTAGGTGGGTGGTATAGTGGCGCAACAGGTAGTGTCGCAGTCACACAGCTCCAGGGGCCTTGAGGTAATGGGTTCGATTCCCGCTCCGGGTGACTGTCTGTGAGGAGTGTGGTGTGTTCTCCCTGTGTCTGTGTGGGTTACCTCCGGGTGACTGTCTGTGAGGAGTGTGGTGTGTTCTCCCTGTGTCTGTGTGGGTTTCCTCCAGGTGACTGTCTGTGAGGAGTGTGGTGTGTTCTCTCTGTGTCTGCGTGGGTTTCCTCCGGGTGACTGTCTGTGAGGAGTGTGGTGTGTTCTCCCTGTGTCTGTGTGGGTTTCCTCCGGGTGACTGTCTGTGAGGAGTGTGGTGTGTTCTCCCTGTGTCTGTGTGGGTTTCCTCCGGGTGACTGTCTGTGAGGAGTGTGGTGTGTTCTCCCTGTGTCTGTGTGGGTTTCCTCTGGGTGACTGTGAGGAGTGTGGTGTGTTCTCCCTGTGTCTGTGTGGGTTTCCTCTGGGTGACTGTGAGGAGTGTGGTGTGTTCTCCCTGTGTCTGCATGGGTTTCCTCTGGGTGACTGTCTGTGAGGAGTGTGGTGTGTTCTCCCTGTGTCTGTGTGGGTTTCCTCCGGGTGACTGTCTGTGAGGAGTGTGGTGTGTTCTCCCTGTGTCTGCGTGGGTTTCCTCTGGGTGACTGTCTGTGAGGAGTGTGGTGTGTTCTCCCTGTGTCTGCGTGGGTTTCCTCTGGGTGACTGTCTGTGAGGATTCCTCCGGGTGCTCCGGTTTCCTCCCACAGTCCAAAAACACACGTTGGTAGGTGGTTTGACGACTCAAAAGTGTCCATAGGTGTGAGTGTGTGAGTGAATGTGTGAGTGTGTGTTGCCCTGTGAAGGACTGGCGCCCCCTCCAGTGTATTCCCACCTTGCGCACAATGATTCCAGGTAGGCTCTGGACCCACCGCGACCCTGAACTGGATAAGCGCTTACTTAATGAATGAATGAATGAATAATTGTTAAGTGCATTATGTAGGGAGTATGGCTCTATTTGGCCCATGACCAATGACTGACACAAGCAAATAGAGCTCTGTTTACAAAAGTGACATGGATAAACGGGTCTGGAATCAATACTTTTATTTCTTTAATTTTAATGTCTGAAAGGTTGGGAAAGAACTTATAAAAGTGTAAACGTCACAGTTGTTATTGTGTGTTGTTGAGTTTTGTGTTTATTAGTAATCAGGGGTAAGTACTCAAAATGGCAGCTACTACACACAGTGATGTCACCTGCAACCCTCAGATTGACTGTGGAAGGGACCAGTGGGCGGTGTTGGTGTGTTGGTTGTGGTAGGAGGGTGTAGACAGAGTCTCTATCCCTGTGCTGACTCTGCTCCTCCCGGGGCGTCTGGAGCGGCTCCTGTGTGTGGATCCCCCGCTCGAGGGACAAATCTGAAATCTGGAGAGGGCCGGGGCACCCTGCTGCTAATGCAGGCTAATGCCAGCGCCTGACTCTCGGCCAGATGCTCCTCACTTGGCACGGGATCTGAGGAAGCGCGGGATGGAGGGAGGAGTGGAACGGAGGAAGACGGCTCCCCCTCTCTCCTCTCCTCCAGCTCCTGTATGGCAGATCATCCTCCATATCCCCAGGCTCAGCCTCTGACCTTTCCCACACCGAGGCCTCCAGCCTGGGCTTAGGGAGGCCCATCTCTCTCTCTCTCTCTCTCTCTCTCTCTCTCTCTCTCTCTCTCTCTCTCTCTCTCTCTCTCTTTTCCCTCTCTCCCTCCCTGTCTTGCCCCTGCCTGGGAGGCCGCCTGCCTGCCAACCGGTCGGGGATTTTCAGGGCAAGAAATAAGACATCTGTTCCTGAGGATTAGCAAATATTCTGATAGCTCGTCTGAGTGTCAGTGGGGCGGACCCTCTCAACCTGCTCGTGCACAATATCACAGCAACAGCTCGGACACTCCCTCTCTCTCTCTTTCTCTCTTTCCCTTTAAAGCCACCGTCCACGCTTTCTTAATCTGATAGAGTGTGT
>NW_027100978.1:58268-93285 GCF_029633855.1 Hoplias malabaricus
ACCTACACCATCACTCTCCACCAACACCATCACTCTCCACCAACACCATCACTCTCCACCAACACCGTCACTCTCCACCTACACCGTCACTCTCCACCAACACCATCACTCTCCACCTACAACACCACTCTCCACCAACACCGTCACTCTCCACCAACACCATCACTCTCCACCAACACCATCACTCTCCACCTACACCATCACTCTCCACCAACACCGTCACTCTCCACCTACACCGTCACTCTCCACCAACACCATCACTCTCCACCTACAACACCACTCTCCACCAACACCGTCACTCTCCACCAACACCGTCACTCTCCACCAACACCATCACTCTCCACCAACACCGTCACTCTCCACCAACACCGTCACTCTCACCAACACCATCACTCTCCACCTACACCGTCACTCTCCACAACACCGTCACTCTCCACCAACACCATCACTCTCCACCAACACCATCACTCTCCACCTACACATCACTCTCCACCAACACCGTCACTCTCCACCTACACCGTCCTCTCCCAACACATCACTCTCACAACACCGTCACTCTCCACCAACACCGTCACTCTCCACCAACACCGTCACTCTCCACCACACCATCACTCTCCACCTACACCATCACTCTCCACCAACACCGTCACTCTCCACCAACACCATCACTCTCCACCAACACCTCACTCTCCACCTACACCATCACTCTCCACCAACACGTCACTCTCCACCTACACCGTCACTCTCCACCAACACCATCACTCTCCACCTACAACACCACTCTCCAACAACACCGTCACTCTCCACAACACCGTCACTCTCCACCAACACCATCACTCTCCACTAACACCATCACTCTCCACCAACACGTCACTCTCCACCTACACCATCACTCTCCACCAACACCATAACTCTCCACCAACACCGTCACTCTCCACCAACACCTTCACTCTCCACCTACACCATCACTCTCCACCAACACCATCACTCTCCCCACCGTCCCTCAACACCGTCACTCTCCACCAACACCTTCACTCTCGACCTACACCATCACTCTCCACCAACACCTTCACTCTCCACCAACACCGTCACTCTCCACCAACACCGTCACTCTCCACCTACACCATCACTCTCCACCAACACCATCACTCTCCACCAACACCATCACTCTCCACCAACACCTCACTCTCCACCAACACCGTCACTCTCCACCAACACCATCACTCTCCACCTACACCATCACTCTCCACCAACACCATCACTCTCCACCAACACCGTCACTCTCCACCAACACCGTCACTCTCCACCAACACCGTCACTCTCCACCAACACCGTCACTCTCCACTACACCGTCACTCTCCACCAACACCATCACTCTCCACCAACACCGTCACTCTCCACCAACACCATCACTCTCCACCAACACCATCACTCTCCACCAACACCGTCACTCTCCACCTACACCGTCACTCTCCACCAACACCATCACTCTCCACCTACACCACCACTCTCCACCAACACCGTCACTCTCCACCAACACCGTCACTCTCCACCAACACCATCACTCTCCACAACACATCACTCTCCACCTACACCATCACTCTCCACCACACCATCACTCTCCCACCAACACCGTCACTCTCCACCACACCATCACTCCCCCACACCTCCTCCACCTACACCATCACTCTCCACCAACACCATCACTCTCCACCAACACCATCACTCTCACCAACACCATCACTCTCCACCAACACCGTCACTCTCCACCAACACCATCACTCTCCACCTACACCATCACTCTCACCAACACCATCACTCTCCACCAACACCATCACTCTCCACTACACCATCACTCTCCACCAACACCGTCACTCTCCACCAACACCATCACTCTCCACCAACACCATCACTCTCCACCAACACCATCACACTCCACCTACACCATCACTCTCCACCAACTCTGTCACTCTTCACCAACACATCACTCTCCACCTACACCATCACTCTCCACCAACACCATCACTCTTCACCAACACCACACTCTCCACCAACACATCACTCTCCACCAACACCATCACTCTCCACCAACACCATCAATCTCCACCAACACCATCACTCTCCACTACACTATCACTCTCCACCAACTCTGTCACTCTCCACCAACACCATCACTCTCCACCTACACCATCACTCTCCACCAACACCATCACTCTCCACATACACTATCACTCTCCACCAACACCATCACTCTCCACCAACACCATCACTCTCCACATACACTATCACTCTCCACCAACTCTGTCACTCTCCACCAACACCATCACTCTCCACCTACACCATCACTCTCCACCAACACCATCACTCTCCACCACACCATCACTCTCCACATACATTATCACTCTCCACCAACACCAGCACTCTCCACCAACACCATCACTCTCCACCTACACATCACTCTCACCAACACCATCACTCTCCACCAACACCGTCACTCTCCACCAACACCATCACTCTCCACCAACACTGTCACTCTCTACCAACACCATCACTCTCCACCAACACCGTCACTCTCCTACCAACACCATCACTCTCACCAACACCATCACTCTCCACCTACTCCATCACTCTCCACCAACACGTCACTCTCCACCAACACCATCACTCTCCACCAACACCATCACTCTCCACCAACACCATCACACTCCACCTACACCATCACTCTCCACCAACTCTGTCACTCTTCACCAACACCATCACTCTCCACCTACACCATCACTCGCCACCAACACCATCACTCTTCACCAACACCACCACTCTCCACCAACACCATCACTCTCCACCAACACCATCACTCTCCACCAACACCATCAATCTCCACCAACACCATCACTCTCCACATACACTATCACTCTCACCAGACTCTGTCACTCTCCACCAACACCATCACTCTCCACCTACACCATCACTCTCCACCAACACCATCACTCTCCACATACACTATCACTCTCCACCAAACACCATCACTCTCCACCAACACCATCACTCTCACCAACACCATCACTCTCCACATACACTATCACTCTCCACCAACTCTGTCACTCTCACCAACACCATCACTCTCCACCTACACCATCACTCTCCACCTACACCATCACTCTCCACCAACACCATCACTCTCACCACACCATCACTCTCCACATACACTATCACTCTCCACCAACACCATCACTCTCCACCTACACCATCACTCTCCACCAACACCATCACTCTCCACCTACACCATCATTCCCCATCAACACCATCACTCTCCACCAACACCATCACTCTCCACCAACACCATCACTCTCCACCTACACTATCACTCTCCACCAACACCGTCACTATCCACCTACACCTCATGCTCCACCAACATCATCACTCTCCACCTACACCATCACTCTCCACCACCACAATCACACTCCACCAGACACATCAATCCCCACCAACACCATCACTCTGCCACTACACCATCACTCTCACCAACACCATCACTCTCCACCAGCACCATCACTCTCCACCTACACTACCACCCTCCACCAACACCGTCACTCTCCACCAACACCATCACTCTTCACCTACACCACCACTCTCCACCAACACTGTCACTCTCCACCAACACTGTCACTCTCCACCAACACCATCACTCTCCACCAACACCATCACTCTCCACCACACCGTCACTCTCCACCTACACCGTCACTCTCCACCAACACCATCACTCTCCACCTACACACCACTCTCCACCAACACCGTCACTCTCCACCAACACCGTCACTCTCCACCAACACCATCACTCTCCACCAACACCATCACTCTCCACCTACACCATCACTCTCCACCAACACCATCACTCTCCACCAACACCGTCACTCTCCACCAACACCATCACTCTCCACCTACACCATCACTCTCCACCAACACCATCACTCTCCACCAACACCATCACTCTCCACCAACACCATCACTCTCCACCAACACCGTCACTCTCCACAACACCATCACTCTCCACCTACACCATCACTCTCCACCAACACCATCACTCTCCACCAACACCATCACTCTCCACCTACACATCACTCTCCACCAACACCGTCACTCATCCACCAACACCATCACTCTCCACCAACACCATCACTCTCCACCAACACCATCACACTCACCTACACCATCACTCTCCACCAACTCTGTCACTCTTCACCAACACCATCACTCTCCACCTACACCATCACTCTCCACCAACACCATCACTCTTCACCAACAACCACCACTCTCCACCAACACCATCACTCTCCACCAACACCATCACTCTCCACCAACACCATCAATCTCCACCAACACCATCACTCTCCACATACACTATCACTCTCCACCAACTCTGTCACTCTCCACCAACACCATCACTCTCCACCTACACCATCACTCTCCACCAACACCATCACTCTCCACATACACTATCACTCTCCACCAACACCATCACTCTCCACCAACACCATCACTCTCCACATACACTATCACTCTCCACCAACTCTGTCACTCTCCACCAACACCATCACTCTCCACCTACACCATCACTCTCCACCAACACCATCACTCTCCACCAACACCATCACTCTCCACATACATTATCACTCTCCACCAACACCATCACTCTCCACCAACACCATCACTCTCCACCTACACCATCACTCTCCACCAACACCATCACTCTCCACCAACACCGTCACTCTCCACCAACACCATCACTCTCCACCAACACTGTCACTCTCTACCAACACCATCACTCTCCACCAACACCGTCACTCTCCACCAACACCATCACTCTCCACCAACACCATCACTCTCCACCTACACCATCACTCTCCACCAACACCGTCACTCTCCACCAACACCATCACTCTCCACCAACACCATCACTCTCCACCAACACCATCACACTCCACCTACACCATCACTCTCCACCAACTCTGTCACTCTTCACCAACACCATCACTCTCCACCTACACCATCACTCTCCACCAACACCATCACTCTTCACCAACACCACCACTCTCCACCAACACCATCACTCTCCACCAACACCATCACTCTCCACCAACACCATCAATCTCCACCAACACCATCACTCTCCACATACACTATCACTCTCCACCAACTCTGTCACTCTCCACCAACACCATCACTCTCCACCTACACCATCACTCTCCACCAACACCATCACTCTCCACATACACTATCACTCTCCACCAACACCATCACTCTCCACCAACACCATCACTCTCCACCAACACCATCACTCTCCACATACACTATCACTCTCCACCAACTCTGTCACTCTCCACCAACACCATCACTCTCCACCTACACCATCACTCTCCACCTACACCATCACTCTCCACCAACACCATCACTCTCCACCAACACCATCACTCTCCACATACACTATCACTCTCCACCAACACCATCACTCTCCACCTACACCATCACTCTCCACCAACACCATCACTCTCCACCTACACCATCATTCCCCATCAACACCATCACTCTCCACCAACACCATCACTCTCCACCAACACCATCACTCTCCACCTACACTATCACTCTCCACCAACACCGTCACTATCCACCTACACCATCATGCTCCACCAACATCATCACTCTCCACCTACACCATCACTCTCCACCACCACAATCACACTCCACCAGACACATCAATCCCCACCAACACCATCACTCTCCAACTACACCATCACTCTCCACCAACACCATCACTCTCCACCAGCACCATCACTCTCCACCTACACTACCACCCTCCACCAACACCGTCACTCTCCACCAACACCATCACTCTTCACCTACACCACCACTCTCCACCAACACTGTCACTCTCCACCAACACTGTCACTCTCCACCAACACCATCACTCTCCACCTACACTATCACCCTCCACCAACACTGTCACTCTCCACCAACACCATCACTCTTCACCTACACCACCACTCTCCACCAACACCATCACTCTCCACCAACACTGTCACTCTCCACTAACACCATCACTCTCCACCTACACTACCACTCTCCACCAACACTGTCACTCTCCACCAACACCATCACTCTCCACCTACACTACCACTCTCCACCAACACCGTCACTCTCCACCAACACCATCACTCTTCACCTACACCACCACTCTCCACCAACACCATCACTCTCCACCAACACTGTCACTCTCCACCAACACCATCACTCTCCACCTACACTACCACTCTCCACCAACACCGTCACTCTCCACCAACACGTCACTCTCCACCAACACCATCACTCTTCACCTACACCACCACTCTCCACCAACACCATCACTCTCCACCAACACCGTCACTCTCCACCAACACCATCACTCTTCACCTACACCACCACTCTCCACCAACACCATCACTCTCCACCAACACTGTCACTCTCCACCAACACCATCACTCTCCACCTACACTACCACTCTCCACCAACACTGTCAATCTCCACCAACACGTCACTCTCAATCAACACCATCACTCTCCACCAATCATTCTATTTGTGTGTGTATTGGTGATTGTCCAGTGTCTGTGTGTTCTGGGACTAAGGTAGATCTCCTGTAGCTCTGGCCTTGGCTGGCACTCGAGCTGAGGGACAGATGGAGCAGGTGAAGGAGGGGCAGCTCATGATCATTTTTCTTTCCTCACTCTTTCTCTCTAAATATCTCTCTCTCTCTCTCTCTCTCTCTCTCTCTCTTCTCTCTCTGTGACCTCATGCTCTTCCTTCCGGCTCCTTCCACTTCCTTTCATTCTGCACGTATCAGACAGGAATGTTCCAATGCATGTTCTAGAGATTGGTGTAGTGAAAATGAAAGCATAGACATGGGGTAGAGCATACACCATGGTACACAATGACGGTACCATGTACTGCATGATATTTGAGTAGACCACTAATGGGCTCCGGACACTTTGTCTTGGGCATCTAGCCATTTTTATTTTGGGCCCAAATGACAATACAGCTAAGTCAACATGAGACCAATACGAAGCACATACAATTTTGTAAACACCTGCATGCCCAGCCATGTTGTTAGTAGATGTTTGATTTTGGGGCATTTCTGTAAGAATTTGATGGAATTCTGTCTTGTACATTTTGGGGAGGTCAAGAATGGGTGTTTGTGTGCTCATTGCCACAGATGGGTTCAATAGAGAGGCATCATTTGGTTGTACTACTGTGCTATTATGCTTTGGGAGCATTTGGAGGTGGGAGGTGAGATCAGACGTGGATGTTGAGGGAGGACACAGCACTGTTGCTTCACTACCCCTCCCTCAGTTTTCCTGCTAGTCAAAGTGGGCTGACCAGCAATGCTTCAGCCCCGAGCTCTTTGATCCCCCTAGGCTCAGAAATTCATTGTGCTGTTTGAAATATTCCCCAGAGCTAACAGGATCATGTTTGTATTCCATTGTAAAATCAGCGTTGCTTTGCAATCCTCTTTCATCAAAACTGATTTTTTGGAGATTTGCAAATCTGCTGCTCTGGCAGTTGTGTCAAAATTTAATTTTCTGCTTGCATGACAAATCACTTGTTAAGTCGCTGCAAGGATACCTAAGCTACTTAAGCTGGAGTGAAAAAAACCCTCCTTGTGTTGTTTGCAAAACAGGATAATCTCAGGCAGGAAAATCAGAGTCGTCTAAACTGCCATCGAGCATCTGTCGCTGTTGAACCTGGAGGTTTGATTCACTTTGCAAGGTTTAAACTTTCTCTCTCTCTCCTAAATTCCAGGTAGGCTCTGGACCCACCGCGACCCTGAACTGAATACGCGTTCTGCCTTAGTATTTGTATAGTATTTAAGGAATGTCCTGGAAGAATTCAGCTTCTGCTTGTAGGAGTGGGGGCAGTCCTAGGGAGGAAGGTCACTGAGCAGGATTTCTCGGTTGAGCCAGATTAGCCAAACGCCAGTCCTGTCCAACTGGACAGTTCTCAACTTTGGGCATATAATAACTGGCTATCTCAGAAGCCCTTAGCCTGCCAAGTAAGTGCTGAGCTGAGAGACATTCCTATTGGACAGTTTTGATATTTCAGCTTTGGCTTTAGCTAGCTCAAAAATATTTATCCTGAAATCCATTCATTCATTATCTGTAACCCTTATCCAATTCAGGGTCGCGGTGGGTCCAGAGCCTACCTGGAATCATTGGGCGCAAGGCGGGAATACACCCTGGAGGGGGCACCAGTCCTTCACAGGGCGACACACACACTCACACATTCACACACACTCACGGACACTTTCAAGTCACCAATCCACCTGCAATGTGTGTTTTTGGACTGTGGGAGGAAACCGGAGCACCCAGAGGAAACCCACGCAGACACAGGGAGAACACACCAACTCCTCACACACAGTCACCCGGAGCGGGAATCGAACCCACAACGTCCAGGCCCCTGGAGCTGTGTGACTGCGACACCTACCTGCTGCGCCACCGTGCTACCCTCTCCTGAAATCCAGCCTGTCCAATAGAAAATGAGCAGAGGGACATTCTTCTTAGAGAACCTTCATATTTGGACTCAAAACATCACCAAGACTGTCCAATTGGAATTAGCTCTCAACGTTGGACTAAAGATATCTGGCTAGTTTAACATTTTTGCCTAGAGTCTAGTCCAGAGGTCTTCAAATCTGGACTTTGGGTCCAGAGTCCAGTTATAGGTATGACACTCTAGTTGCAACTGCTAATGACCCTGACTTAACAGGTATAGTGTTATAGCAGTTTGCCTTTTAAAATTCTGGCCTGGAACAAGGATCAAAACTCTGGATTTGAAGACTTCTGGTCTAGTGAATAGCCTACAGTCAATAGGGGCATCATGAGAACCAGGTTTACTCAATTTGTAGAGCACTGGTGACCAAAAGTTGAGCAAATCAGGTTCCTACACCTCTTCTAGCAAATTGTTAATTGGCTCTGAGATTGTTCATTTGAGATCTGCAGGGTTTAAGGCATTCCCTCGCTTAAGGGCAAGGCCTCCCTGTTACCTCCTGAGTTGGAGTTCCAACCTTCAGAGTTTCTGGGTTTCAGGAGTTTCTCTGAGTCTGGGTGGGGCTGGGTTTGTGGTGGCGCACATCCTCATTCAGCAGCTTTGGCTTTTTAGTGATTCGTCAATGTGCCTCCATTTCTTCAACACTTCAAAGTACTGCAGTTTTTCTTTGGACATGTCCCAGCGTTTGTGTCATTGTGGAAAGTGCTGGAAGATTTCCACCTCTGCTGCAGTGTGGTTTTTTGAGGCTGCGGTGGGTTTGCAGTTTTACGAGGTGTCTTATTAAAGACGGGCAAAAATAAAAAATGATGCTCATCATCAACACCTCGCTGGAAAAAAGTGAAGAAATGTCTCATTGTCTTCCTCCTGGAGAGGAACATTCTGGTGAGCTCTGCACACTGTAACACTTCCCCTGCCCTCCCCCACACACACCCACACACCCGCACACACACCGATTATCTCTCCGTCTCTCCACTTGGTTAATTAACCTCAGAAGAATTAAGTTTGAAAAGGTAGTATCACACATTTTTCATTAATAGATCATAACTCATTAATTACTTTGGTAATCTGACTGTTCCAGCCTTTTTAATGGAACAGTGCTATTTTGGATACATTTCTCACAAGGTCGTGGAGTGTGAAACACATAGGCATGCACACACACACACACACACACTGTGCAGTCTGTGTGTGTGTTTGTGTGGCACAATAGGCAGGTTAAAAAGGTGTCAATGCTGCTATGACTGAACTCATTGTTCTCACACATTAAAGGTAATTATCAGCACCTCACACTGAAATGCCATGTTTCTTCATGTCATTTTTGCTGCCAGTGCCCTCAGGCCGCTAGCAACAGGACGACAGCGGCTTCACGGGACACCCTTCTGATTTACAACTAGAGCATTCTTTTAAAAACACACCTACACACAACCTGAGTAGACATATGATTGAAAGCAATTTCTTCTGTTTAATGTACAATTACAGTTCAAACATTCTCCTGCCCCTTTGTCATTACAATTAAAAATGACAATTTATTCAACATTAAAAAAAAACTGTATATAAACTGTATTTTGAAAACGGCAAGTGAAGAATTTATTGGTCATTCGTTATGAGCTCCATTAGAGAAAGTACTGCAGAAGCATATGATGGATTCGTTCTGTTCTTGAGGATAACACTGTATCCAAAAGTATGTGTGAGTTCTGGTTTGGATGGGTTGGTTAGTCATTGTGAACGTAGTGTAATAATACTCCATTTTTATTTATTCATGTATTTATTCGCAGTTACACAGCTCCAGGGTCCTGGAGGTTGTGGGTTCAAGTCCATCTCCGGGTGACTGTCTGTGAGGAGTGTGGTGTGTTCTCTCTGTGTCTGCGTGGGTTTCCTCCGGGTGACTGTCTGTGAGGAGTGTGGTGTGTTCTCCCTGTGTCTGTGTGAGTTTCCTCCGGGTGACTGTCTGTGAGGAGTGTGGTGTGTTCTCCCTGTGTCTGCGTGGGTTTCCTCCAAGTGACTGTCTGTGAGGAGTGTGGTGTGTTCTCTCTGTGTCTGTGTGGGATTCCTCCGGGTGACTGTCTGTGAGGAGTGTGGTGTGTTCTCCCTGTGTCTGCATGGGTTTCCTCCGGGTGACTGTCTGTGAGGATTGTGGTGTGTTCTCTCTGTGTCTGCGTGGGTTTCCTCCGGGTGACTGTCTGTGAGGAGTGTGGTGTGTTATCCCTGTGTCTGCGTGGGTTTCCTCCGAGTGACTGTCTGTGAGAAGTGTGGTGTGTTCTCCCTGTGTCTGCGTGGGTTTCCTCCGGGTGACTGTCTGTGAGGAGTGTGGTGTGTTCTCTCTGTGTCTGCGTGGGTTTCCTCCGGGTGACTGTCTGTGAGAAGTGTGGTGTGTTCTCCCTGTGTCTGTGTGTCACCCTGTGAAGGACTGGCGCCCCCTCCAGGGTGTGTTCCTACCTTGCGCCCAATGATTCCAGGTAGGCTCTAGACCCACCGCGACCCTGAACTGGATAAGTGTTACAGATAATGAATAAATGAATTAATTAATGTATTCATTTTAACATAAAAAAACTGCCATAATTATTTGCAACTGTAGTTAACACAACTGGGATAAAATCACGGAAGAAATTACATCGAAGCCTCAACAACTAAATATCACATCCACTTTTTACCTGTACTCCAGATTGTGTTCTTCTGTTGTTCTTCTGTTGTCTAGTCACGTCCACGTCCTTTCAGACCCATAGAGATTGGGTGTTCCTCTCACAGTGGAAGGATGGACAGAAACAACTGTGAATGTGCTCAAACCTTTTGTGTTTAGGAATTGCATTACGCAGTACATGATGATAACATTGCACCACAGTTTCTTTGGAATTCATTGCTGTGACTCTGAATTCAAATGTAATTTGAGGTGATACTTTTGTCCAAATGCCCCCCATCCCCCGGTCCCACTTCCTGACACCCCCCCCCCCCCCCAGGCTTTAGAGGATCTTCTGAATACAAAGAATAACGAAGAAAAGTTAGTGTATGTACATGTAGCTTTCTTTCACTGAATGCAGTGTTATTACAAACCAACACATGCAACAAGGGCTACTAGAGTGTACCCAAACTTCTGCCAGGCTGGGTGTCCAATCTTTATATCTTCTGGCTTCTGAACATTTAAGATAAGGCACATCCGCCCATCAGACGGGGCTTTCAGCAGGTGGAGAGTGTTTCACACACACACACAAACACACCACCACGGTGTCCTACTCTGTGTTGATAAAACTGTTTGCATTGGGTCACTTATTTCCTAAAAGAGCAGCAGTAACACTGGGTTCTCAGCTTCGGTCCTGGACGAGCGCCGGCCCAAAGTGACACCTTCGTCCTCTTACAGGGAGCATAACTGAGAGGAACCAACATCTTCTTGCCAGACTCAGAGGGAAAAGATCTGAGCATGATGAGGAACTACAGAGGGACCAAGACTCAAATGGAGAAACTCCCTAAGAACATGAGGAAGCACCACTGAGAAGACTCTTTCCAAAAGGAAAAACAAAACTACAATAACTACTGGATGAACATGAGTGGAACCAAGACTTGGAAGGAAAAGTTCTATGAGAAGAAGAGAGAAAGACACAGTAGAACTGAGACAAGGAAACAATTCTCAAAAAGAGAGAGACGTCTGAGAAAAACCAAGACTTTCCAAGAGCATGAGGAAAAGTACTGAGAGGAACCCAGAGAAGGAAATATAGGAGAATTAGTTAGGAGAACCGGTTACACACACACACACACACACACACACATTCATTCATTCATTATCTGTAAGCGCTTATCCAGTCCAGGGTTGCAGTGGGTCCAGAGCCTACCTGGAATCATTGGGCGCAAGGCGGGAATACACCCTGGAGGGGGCGCCAGTCCTTCACCGGGCAACACACACTCACACACACTCACACACACACACCTACGGACACTTTTGAGTCGTCAATCCACTTACCAACGTGTGTTTTTGAACTTTGGGAGGAAACCAGAGAACCCGGAGGAAACCCACGCAGACACAGAGAGAACACACCACACTCCTCACAGACAGTCACCCGGAGGAAACCCACGCAGACACAGAGAGAACACACCACACTCCTCACAGACAGTCACCCGGAGGAAACCCACGCAGACACAGGGAGAACACACCACACTCCTCACAGACAGTCACCCGGAGGAAACCCACGCAGACACAGGGAGAACACACCACACTCCTCACAGACAGTCACCCGGAGGAAACCCACGCAGACACGGAAAGAACACACCACACTCCTCACAGACAGTCACCCGGAGGAAACCCACACAGACACGGGGAGAACACACCACACTCCTCACAGACAGTCACCCGGAGGAAACCCACGCAGACACAGGGAGAACACACCACACTCCTCACAGACAGTCACCCGAAGGAAACCCACGCAGACACAGAGAGAACACACCACACTCCTCACAGACAGTCACCCGGAGTGGGAATCGAACACACAACCTCCAAGCCCCTGGAGCTGCCTGCTGCGACAATACCTTTAATATATATAAACATGTTTTCTCATTTTCTCTCTCTCTGTCAGGGTGGTGTGTGTGGGTGGAGATGGCTCTGTGGCGGAGGTGTCTCATGGTTTATTGCTCCGGACCCAGATGGACGCGGAGAGGGACCCAGACTCTTTCTTTATGCCCGTCCAAGCAGCACTTCCTCTGGGTGTGATTCCAGCAGGTGAGGGGGTCTGGCTGGTGACTCTCTGGATCTCCAGCAAATGCTCCCACAGGCACACACACAAACACACAGACACATACCAGTTGTACTCTAATAAATCTATGGACCTGTATATCATCACAGAACAGTGACATGAACAGGGAAGTTCAAGACTCAAAGAAAAGCAATTAATCTTAAATAGATAACCTTCAAGAAGAAGAAGAAGAAAACAAAAGTACAGTATGTTTTCTGTTAGTTCTCAGATGGAAATGGTCTCTGTAACAGGGTTCTGTGGCAGACAGCGCACTGTGTGAGTGGGCAGCTAGTCTAGAAACTGAACTCTGTCTAATGCATATGGTCATATTGACTGCTGATGACCTTTCTATGTAGAAATACTCAGTACTTTTTATATTTATCTCATAATAGCATCTGACTATATGAAGTTGTTAAGTGAAAAGTCCAACTTAATATTTCCAAATGACAATATCTCAAAATTTCCTCATGATCATGATGATCACTTTCTGTAAATGTTGTCCTTTCCATCAAGAAACCGTGAGTGATTACAGTCTACGTGTCACTGATGGACCACTGGTCTGTCTGCACTACCAGTCCCTGGACCCCAAGGCACTCTGAAACTCAACAACTCAACACAAACACAAAAGCTGTAGAAACAGGGTAGTCTTGCTTTTAAGCGAGGGGTCACTGAACATGCAACTTTAAGGCACAACTATCAACTCACTAGAGGTAACACCATTGAGAGTGTGGTTGGGTGGTGTTCTCCCTGTGTCTGCCTGGGTTTCCTCCGGGTGACTGTCTGTGAGGAGTGTGGTGTGTTCTCCCTGTGTCTGCGTGGGTTTCCTCCGGGTGACTGTCTGTGAGGAGTGTGGTGTGTTCTCCCTGTGTCTGCGTGGGTTTCCTCCGGGTGACGGTCTGTGAGGAGTGTGGTGTGTTCTCCCTGTGTCTGCGTGGGTTTCCTCCGGGTGACTGTCTGTGAGGAGTGTGGTGTGTTCTCCCTGTGTCTGTGTGGGTTTCCTCCGGGTGACTGTCTGTGAGGAGTGTGGTGGTGTTCTCTCTGTGTCTGCGTGGGTTTCCTCCGGGTGACTGTCTTTGAGGAGTGTGGTGTGTTCTCCCTGTGTCTGTGTGGGTTTCCTCCGGGTGACGGTCTGTGAGGAGTGTGGTGTATTCTCCCTGTGTCTGTGTGGGTTTCCTCCGGGTGACTGTCTGTGAGGAGTGTGGTGTGTTCTCCCTGTGTCTGTGTGAGTTTCCTCCGGGTGCTCCGGTTTCCTCCAACGCTCCAAAAACACACATTGGTAGGTGGATTGGCGACTCAAAGGTGTCCTTAGGTGTGAGTGTGTGAGTGTGTGTCGCCCTGTGAAGGACTGGCGCCCCCTCCAGGGTGTATTCCCGCCTTGCGCCCAATGATTCCAGGTAGGCTCTGGACCCACCGCGACCCTGAACTGGATAAGGGTTACAGATAATGAATGAATGAACAGAGAGGAGCTTTCAGGGGCTTAATCGATGACGTCCAGGGGATAATCACCCCACATTGTTCATCACCTTTATCATGTTTTCTCCTCCATCTCCTCCTGTCAGTTTGATTTAGCTCTGATTGTGTTGTGCAGCTTCGACAGTGAAAACAAACAGGCCTCTCCTGAAAGCAGCTTGTGAGTGTATCATTATCAAATTGGTTTAATGTGCGGTCAGACCACACACACACACACACACACACACACACACAGTCACACACAAACACACTCGTTTCCATAAAATTCCATTCGTCTCATGGAGGCACACTTAACCGTCACTACAGCTTCCCTTACCCTAACTTTTACACATCTTCACTTTATAATTTAAGTCATGAGGACATGATTTTAGTCCCCACACTTTGATAAAAATCTAGACCACACACAAACACACCCCTAACACAAATCCCTACACCTAAACCTAACCATAACCCAAAACCCTCAACCTAACTCTTGACCTTAAGCTAAACCTAGTCTCACATTGCCAGACTCTCTAGGGAGAGAACTGCATACTACAGCAGGAAAAGAAACGTGACTGACATGGACAACAGACTCCCTGTCAACTTGTGGGCCGAGCTTCTGTGGTTGCGACTACCCTAAACCTAACCTTATATCTATTGTGCCTTCACCTTACAATGTAATGATTTACATTGTGGGGACTTGCTTTGGGTCCCAACAAGAGAAACAACTTCCTGTCATGTGACTGTTTAGATAGATGTCCATCAACATGCCTGCTTAGATCCCCACGCACAAAACGTAACTTTACAGGAGAAATGCCAAAACATTCTCAATTTCAAGTCAAAGTTAATGCAAGGGACAGTGTACTGTAACTGTACTTGTCTGATCACCACTGCTTTTCAACAACATCTAGACAGTACCTGGGGGTTCCAATTATTAATTATTATTATTATTGTAAATTCAAGAACATAGATAGGAGGTTTTGTTCCAACAATGAGGATATGCTGGTACAACTAGTCTGTGTGGAGAGGAAAGCAGGCTGCAATTTTTGGGCCAAGACTTTGACCTTGGCTTGTCATTAGTGGTGCAGTAAAATGGAGCGCAGTGGTGGAAAGGGATGGAATCTCTCCAAGTCCAGCACTCGCTGGACGAGGTCACTGTTTCTCTTCATTAGTGTCCGGTCTCGTGGGGGATCTGTAAACAATTTCCAGTCACAAACATGGTGGAAAGAGGACCCTCGCACACTCACACACAGGTTTAAATGTGTGACTCCAAGCTCGGGCTGTTCCACTGGGAGAGGGGGAGAGCTACGACTCTTTGTTCCAGGTTTTGAAACAAACCCAAGTCCACAGAGTTCAGGCCCACTTCAGTGTCATTAAAGGAAGAGTTTGGTCGAACAGATTCCCAAATACTTTCAGTGCCTGAGATTGTGAATGTAATTAATAGAGTTGGGTGTGGGTACGACTTGGGAATGGTGTGTTTGTGCATGTGGAGAGAGGTGTCCTTCCTTTGATGTTGCCCGACCATAGTATCCAAGTTCAGTTGAATATCACCATTCCACCTTAAATCGCTTCCAATCGCCACCGGAAAATGGCTAGTCCACACACCTTTTAATACCACATGCTAGAAAGAGTTCTGCATTGTTTTGATCATAATTTTGCGTGCCGTTACCATGGAAACACTTTCTGACTTGGCAGACAAGCCACATGAGGTGTCTGCCAGCACTTTATATCCAGAAAAATCAAATAAATATGTGCAAAATACAATTCATTTAAGTGATCAAACTTCTCAGAGACCTGAATTCATTTTCAAGTTTGTATCATTGTTTTGCCACAACGTTAGTCCACAGGATACATTTATTTGCTCATGGGTTGCTCATTGGTTGCTCATATAATGGCCTATGAGACTCACTGGTGATTCTCCTAAAATCCTTTAAGAGAAGCAAAATGAGATAAAAGGAGACACGAGAGATCTAAAGAAGAGACCAGGGTTGAGGTCACCTGGAAAATCTGAGCACAGTGTGAGACTTTATTGAGATCTGTGTTACCACTCTAGAGGAGATATATATGAGAGAGGTTTTTTATCTCTGTAAACACAAGTGAGCAGCAGGAGGTTTGTGCTAAAGTCTCCTTTGTCTTTCCATCTGATCTCTTTGTAGAGAAACTACAGAAAGGTTCGGGAGATCTTCTTTTTGCATTTCTCTGCTCACAGTCTTTTACACGAGTGCTCGGTGTGGTCTCCACGTGAGTTTCCTCTGAGCGTTCCTGTTTCTACCCATGGCCCATAAACATATGTTGGTGGATTAGTAACTAAAAGGTATCCAGAGGTGTGAGTGTCGCCCTGTGAAGGATTATAATGGTTCTGTAATGGAATGTTTCTTTACGAAAGAAAATGGTTCTGTATAGAACCCTGAGCATTTGACCAACCCTTCACTTGACTGAAGTGTTTTTTTGTATCGTGAAAGTATTCTTCAGATTGAGGAGAATGTGCTGTAGATAGTTGATTATAGCACCTTTCAGAACAGGGTTCTATACAGCACCAGAGACAATTCTTCAAGTACAACATCGTAATTACTTCGTAACAATAGAAGAACTGATTTGATTCCATGTTATTTTTAAGAGTGTAGATCAGTCCTTATGAGCCCCACAGTCTGGAGAGAGTCTACAGAAGAGGAACATCTACAGAGCCATTCAGATACAGTTCTGATCAATCCACACGTAAAGTCCCGTGATTTCTTAAATGAACCAATACAGATTGATTCACACAAACTCATCTTAATGGATCACAGAGTGAGTGCAGCACTGGGAGCCAGCAGTGCCCCCCACTGTTTATTATCTCTGTGATTCTTTCAGTGCTGGGGAAATATGTACATAGTGGGTTTAGTGAGGAATTATGATTGGTTGGTGGGTCTGCACTAATCTGCATCATAGCACCAGACAACACCATCATCCACCGTTCCTCCAAAACGGCTACACGTTAGTTTACATCCATCAATGTTTGGCATAACCCACTCTCGTGAACCCAAGGCTAACAGCCCTAGCTTCTGTCTTGAGATATACTTCACTTTTGATTTGAATATTCATTTACAACATTAGTCAGACGCTCTTATCAATTAATAGTGTCCCTGCCCAAGTGGGAACCCGAACCCCAGGTTCCTACAAGATCCAAACCACAGATACAGTCTTGTTTTTGTTGTTATCGGCTTGTAAATCAGGTTCGGATTCGCATCACTACATTTGATTAGACAGTAAAAGCAAGTCTTATAGACACCCATATAGGGATCGAACATAATCCCCTCTTATAACCCCGCCGTGATTGTGTGGAGAAGCGTGGTGCGGATACATTATTTACACCACACTAGACGCACATGTAAAACGAGCAATTAAAGCCTCCCCCCCTCACACACACACACGCGTGTGCACACACGCACACACAAACGCACATACAGCCACTATAACATATAAATCCTGGGCTCCTAATTAATTTGCGCGGTCCTAAGGGTTTCCGTGGGACTGTTAATTTCTTTGATATTCCAGGCAAAGAACCAAAATGTTGGGACGCTTTTGACGAGGCTCTAAGACATGCTTGACTAGAGAGTCATTGCACCGCATTCATCTGCTGGATGGGGGAGACATTAACAGCCTTATGAATATTCATGCTGTCTGCTTAATTAAGTTAATTGTTCTGCAGAAGTGCTCGCACTTCCAAGGACATTTCTCTCTCTCTCTCTCTCTCTCTCTCTGTCTCTCTCTCTCTCTCTCTCTCTCTCTCTCTCTCTCTCTCTCTCTCTCTCTCCTCACACTATTCCCTATTCTTCCCTTCCTTCTTTTCTTTCTTCTTTTCTCTTGTTATTTATTTTTTCATTCTTTTTATTGCTTTATGACTTCTTATTTCTCTCTATTTCTTGTCTCTATCGTCATTTATTTCTCTCTCTCTCTCTCTCTCTCTCTCTCTCTCTCTCTCTCTCTCTCTCTCTCTCTCTCTCTCTCTCTTTTCTTTCTCTCTCTCCCCCCACCCTGCTTCCATTTCTCTTCCACACTATTCCTTTCTAACCTCTTTGTTAATCACTTCTTATATTGTCTTTATTGTCTTTCATCCCTCTGTTACATTTTACTTCCCATTCTTTTTGCTCTCTCTCTCTCTCTCTCTCTCTCTCTCTCTCTCTCTCTCTATCGCTATCTCTATCGCTCTCTCTCTCTCTCTCTATCTCTATCTCTCTCTCTATCTCTCTCTCTCTATCTCTCTCTCTATCTCTATCGCTATCTCTCTCCCTATCTCTCTCTCTCTCTCTCTCTCTCTCTCTCTCTCTCTCTCTCTCTCTCTCTCTCTCTATTTCCTGCTCTCTCTCAGTGATGCTGGAATGGAGGTGGTTAATATATGGAAGCCATTGAGAAGTTGGCACAGGCTCAAGTGCTCTTTTTGGGTGGGGGATTAGTTAGTGTGTGTGTGTGTGTGTGGTGATTACCACACAAGCACCAGGCAAGCAACAATGGCACTGAACAATTGCCATTGAACAGCGGTGATGAAGCCACTGGTTCGTCCCCGAACACAAAGCGGAGCTCAGGTGGACGCGAGGCTGTAATACAGTGGAGAACAATGACCTTCAGATCAATGCTAAAAAAATGATAATCATAGTATTTGGATAATGATAGTGTAATACCAGATTCACTGTGATGCTTGACCTCCCCATGCCCCGCCTACAAATGCTGGAAAATAAAGACACTCAGGCACCAATCAGAATACACTCATTCAGAGCAATACTCAATCCCAGTCAGTACTGGAAATGGCACATGCTCAGTTCACGTTCAGCTTCAGTGTTAATGATCTCTATGGAAACCCTGAAATGAAATGAGATGCTCTGGAGCAATATCATGCTCAGACACTTGGAGGTTTACAGCTGTGGAGCAGTGGGACTGGGTTCTCTGAAGTGATAGAGACCCTATTCATTGTATATATATAATATATGGGGCAACCGTGGGCTAATGGTTAGAGGAATGGGTTTAGTACTGGAAGAAACATTCATGGCTAAAGGGCTAAAGGGCTAAAGGGCTAAAGGGCTAAAGGCACCTAAACCCCAAATGCTCTCCACTTACAAACAGGATCTGGGAACATCTGGCTGGTTATAAGACCACAGTTTAAAAGCCAGTGTCTGGGATAGAATGAGGGGGCATTAGTGCATAGGGTAAGAGTGAACTGAGCATCTGTGAAGGCACCGTTAATGCTGAAGGATATATACAGGGTTTGGAGCCAATACTTTGCTTTTTATTATTGATTTATTTATCTATTTATTTTTGGAAGTCCCATTAAGAAAATGGCAATCTACATACTTCATTAATTACAGCCACATTGTGTGTGTGTGTGTGTGTGTGTGTGTGTGTGTGTGTGTGTCAGAGACAAAGCAATAATTTTATCCAGCTCTTGTTTATAATCCAGCAGTCAGAGCAAACACACAGTTCACATTATCATGAAAAGGAAGCAGTGTCTCCTCGCCTGACACACACACACACACACACACACACATCCATCTCTGTTAGAAGTCAGTCCAAACACACCTGTCCCCAACACACTCACACGTACACACACACTAGCAGCAAGACAAACCCTTTCCTGTGGCACCAGCTGATAGTGAGTGAAATTAATGCCCTCAACTAATAGAGTTTCTTCTAATGATTAACCCCTTCACCTCAGTGTAGCTCAGACCATCTTTCAGCATGAGGACGCCAGCAGAGCGGGAGAGGAAACTGACCATTCTGTAAAATGCATGGCCAGAGGTAAAGAGACACATACAGACTCTACAGGAACGTGGTGGACGTGTAGCCTGAGGACGCACTTGTCCAGTCTGTTGAAGCTGTCTGAGGTTTCTAATGAAGTGAGCATTAAGTGCACATTCAAGGAAGGGTTTTATTTTTGTATGAGTGCAGTAAGTAGAGTTCATTTACAGGTGAGAGGAAAAACAAGGAGCATGTTTCCAATACATTGGCCAGCTACTGGACATTTAAGGAAGGTGTTTCTAATAAAGTGGCCAGTGTGTGTGTGGTTGTTAAGGCTGTTTCTCTCTCTGCAGGTTCTACTGATGCTGTGGCATGCTCTGTCCATGGAGTCCGCCATCCAGTGACTGCAGCCTTACACATCATCATGGGTATGCTGTGTGTGTGTGTGTGTGTGTGTGTGTGTCTGTGGGGGGTGAATTAATGGAGTAAAAATATACACTGTATTAACATGTAAATGGGATTCATATTTACTCTTTAATTCTGCTGAGTTCTGCAAGAGTACTGGCCTCTCTCTCTCTCTCTCTTTCTCTGTATGTGTCTGAGACTTATTTTCTTTCTTTCTTTCTTTCTTTCTTTCTACAGTCTTCAGCCTTCTCTCTCTCTGTCTCTTTCTTTCTTTATCTCTCTCCCTCTCTCTCTCTCTCTCTCTCTCTCTCTCTCTCTCTCTCATTTATCACAATAGCAGATTGTGTGCTCCTCTATGATGTGCTGTTTAATTAGCAGTTCCATAACAGCTCCCACGAAGCAGGAGTCCATCCCCAGAGAGAGAGAGAGAGAAGGGAGAGAGAGAGAGAGAGAGAGAGAGAGAGAGAGAGAGAGAGGAGGGAGAAAGAGACTCAGCCTGTCATCCATCACTCAGTCACTCCCACCTCTTCAAAATATTGCATGTTTGACTTACTTTGACCACTGACATGGAAATGAAAAAGGAATCTGTTTGTAGTGGTTCCTTAATGAAGTATCTGTGACCTTGGCCAAAATCCCACAAGGATCAAACCCTACAGCCACATTCTCCCCTAAATAGCCATGTTTAGAACGTCTGATTTCAGTGCCTGTTCCTTTAAATGATGATGAGCCACACACAGCTC
Organism: Hoplias malabaricus; assembly: GCF_029633855.1. Classification (NCBI taxonomy): domain Eukaryota; kingdom Metazoa; phylum Chordata; class Actinopteri; order Characiformes; family Erythrinidae; genus Hoplias; species Hoplias malabaricus. The sequence goes on from NW_027100978.1 coordinate 79,852, forward strand.
ACACACACGTCACACACAGTGCAAAGCAGCTGTGTGAAACATGGCACAGAGAAGCTCTGCTTTATCACAGTTCATTAGTGTGCTCTTAAATACACAAACATTTTCACTGTTATAGTGTTAGGTTACATTGTTTCTAGGCAAGACAGCAAAGAGCAATACGAGTCTGAGTGTGAGGCCCAGGGTGTGACATGAAGAGAAGTGTTTAAGATGGTGGAAACTATTCATATGACATAAAATGTGCTGTAGCCTTCTCACAGGCCACTTCACTCTAATGAGCACATGTGCAAAATCACTACTCAAACAGCACTGCCTCCGAGGCAGAAGGAATGTACCTGATCACCAGTCAGCAGGACGAATGTGATTGGTTAAAAAGGATTACGTAGAATCCATTTAAAAACGTTCTTATTTATTACTGTAGTTTAGTTCTGTTCCATAATTTGTCAAAAGTGCTGCAAAAAGTTTCAGTATTTTGCTTTATTTGAATGGAGGATAATGTAAGTTGCTGCCTCTGAGGCTGATTCTGGAGAAGTACTTTCCAGCACATTTGTGTTATTTAAGTTATGACTGCTGCCTCTGAGGAAGCTACGGGCTGTTATACAATAATGCTCTGCTGCCTCTCAGGCAGAGACTAAGACAAAGTGGAATAGCACATGACTGCTGCCTCTGAGGAAGCTACAGGCTGTTATACAATAATGCTCTGCTGCCTCTCAGGCAGAGACTAAGACAAAGTGGAATAGCACATGACTGCTGCCTCTGAGGAAGCTACAGGCTGTTATACAATAATGCTCTGCTGCCTCTCAGGCAGTGGCTAAGACAAAGTGGAATAGCACATGACTGCTGCCTCTGAGGAAGCTACAGGCTGTTATACAATAATGCTCTGCTGCCTCTCAGGCACAGACTAAGACAAAGTGGAATAGCACATGACTGCTGCCTCTGAGGAAGCTACAGACTGTTATACAATAATGCTCTGCTGCCTCTCAGGCAGTGGCTAAGACAAAGTGGAATAGCACATGACTGCTGCCTCTGAGGAAGCTACAGGCTGTTATACAATAATGCTCTGCTGCCTCTCAGGCAGAGACTAAGACAAAGTGGAATAGCACATGACTGCTGCCTCTGAGGAAGCTACAGGCTGTTATACAATAATGCTCTGCTGCCTCTCAGGCAGTGGCTAAGACAAAGTGGAATAGCACATGACTGCTGCCTCTGAGGAAGCTACAGGCTGTTATACAATAATGCTCTGCTGCCTCTCAGGCACAGACTAAGACAAAGTGGAATAGCACATGACTGCTGCCTCTGAGGAAGCTACAGACTGTTGTTATACAATAATGCTCTGCTGCCTCTCAGGCACAGACTAAGACAAAGTGGAATAGCACATGATTGCTGCCTCTGAGGAAGCAGAGTATTATTGCGTGTCATTCTGTGGCTTCTTCAAAGGCAGCAGTCATAAATCAAATGTACAAAGTGTACTTCTTCAGAATCTGCCTCATAGGCAACAGGATGTTATTGTATAACCATCCGCAGCTTCCTCTGAGGCAGTATATTGTACATTTATTTCTTCCAATGTCATTTATGGCAGTTAAAGCAGGTCAATACAAGGATTTGAAATTCTCCACCTGTGGGCTGGTAATCAATTATGTTCCTTCAGCCTAATAGGCAGTGCTGCTTTCAGAACCATTCTGAGTAGCGATTTTGCACATGTGCCTAGGAATAAAAAATATAAAAAATTTAAAAAAGAGTTTGAAAAGAAGTGGTGGTCTGCCTCGGCTGTCTCTTAGGAAGTATGTGCAGGCGTACTTCCTGCCAGGCTGGAGTCGTGGTGTGTGGTAGGTGGAGAACTGACAGATGTCCTGTTGCTGGTTCATTGTAAATGTCCAGTTTGCTGTCCATCCTTTTCTTTGTAGTTCTTTCTGAGTTGGGTGCTAGTTTCTCATTGGGTTAGCTGTTTAGCCTAGCGACAGTAGCTAAGGAAGATGTCTGTGTTGGACATAGTGGTCTGTAAGCACAGGTGCTATATGATCAGCTATTTACTGTAAGCCAGTTACTCTTTTTTACACTGCATCGTGTAGTTTTTTTTTTTTTTTTTTTTTTTTTTGGGGGGGGGGCTCTTCTGTCTTATTGGTGTGTCCTACTTTGTAGTTTGTGAGGGCAGGGCTCTGGGGTCTCTGTGTATCTCTCTCTCTTGCTCTCTCTTTCTGTGTGTGTGTGTGTGTGTGTGTGTACTGTAAGGTGTTTTGGTGAAATTAGTCCGGGTGTGTCTGGTCCTTTGTGTTGCCTGTGCAATCTCTCTTGGGCTTAGCTTGACAGACAAGCGGATTTGGCTCATGTAAGGGGGATTACCCACACACACACACACATACACACACACACACACACACACACACACACACACACTGTGCCTTCACAATCACAACTCAGCTTCCTAAATCAGCTCAAAAGTATTAACATAGTCCAATTAATTATCTGACTGGGTGACTGTGGGTCTCACGGTCATCTCCTCTGGTCTGTGTGTTCTCCCTGTGTCTGCATGGGTTTCCTCCGGGTGACTGTCTGTGAGGAGTGTGGTGTGTTCTCCCTGTGTCTGCGTGGGTTTCCTCCGGGTGACTGTCTGTGAGGAGTGTGGTGTGTTCTCCCTGTGTCTGCGTGGGTTTCCTCCGGGTGACTGTCTGTGAGGAGTGTGGTGTGTTCTCCCTCTGTCTGCATGGGTTTCCTCCGGGTGACTGTCTGTGAGGAGTGTGGTGTGTTCTCCCTGTGTCTGCGTGGGTTTCCTCCGGGTGACTGTCTGTGAGGAGTGTGGTGTGTTCTCCCTGTGTCTGCATGGGTTTCCTCCGGGTGACTGTCTGTGAGGAGTGTGGTGTGTTCTCCCTCTGTCTGCATGGGTTTCCTCCGGGTGACTGTCTGTGAGGAGTGTGGTGTGTTCTCTCTGTGTCTGCATGGGTTTCCTCCGGGTGACTGTCTGTGAGGAGTGTGGTATGTTCTCTCTGTGTCTGCGTGGGTTTCCTCCGGGTGACTGTCTGTGAGGAGTGTGGTATGTTCTCTCTGTGTCTGCGTGGGTTTCCTCCGGGTGACTGTCTGTGAGGATATTTGTTTTTTATTTCTTTTATACATGAGCTGATATTGACATTTTATTAAAAAATATATGTATCTTCTGCCACCGTCTGACAACCTTTAACAAGATAAGAAAATAGACTCAAATGAACTACCCAACAAAGAAGCTGCTGCTGTTTCTCAGAACAGTGCACTCTGACCACCTCCGAGTCCAGACCTTAACAGCACTGAATGTGATTGAGTTTATTACGATTTAGAGAAACTGAAAATGCAACCAACATCTGACACTGGACTTTGGGGGAGCAGCTGTGAGTGTCTTAGAGAAACTGAACTCAGGACTGTGATGAAGGCAGAGTGTGGACACTTGCTACTGGATGAATAGCCAGAGACATTAATAACGTTATTTGACTTGAGTTAAATCAGTGAAGGGTGGGCTCTGACCTCTGCACTGAATTGGGGACGGCTTGGTAAAGGACTTTATTGTTTGTGGAGGCAATGAATATGATCACATGCATTAGTCTGATTGTTACTGTTATTGCTTTTGTCCAGGTTCCAGCAGCGTAAACCGGGCAGCCAGCATTTCTTAGGGCCGACACACACACACACACCCACACACACACACACACTTGGCTGTGGACGGGATGATTAACTGGGGACTGACCCTCAGTTCGCTGGAGAGTGTGTCCTGTCATTAGCTCCTCAGACTGGAGATGTAGGCCATATGGTGGTGTAACTCATCTCTTTTGACCAGAGCGAGGTGCTGATGGTGTGGATGGTGCTGTGGCTGAGCGGCGGGTGCTGGGCGTTCTGTTCTTTTGTTCAACGCTAATTGAGATTGGCACCCACTCGCTCGTCTCGGCATCTCGCGGGGAGAGAGAAGTGTCCTCGTCTCTTGATCACACCGGGTGTCGGTGCCAGCTTTAACAGATTTTTGTTATAGATTTGTTGATATTTGTGTATGTGGTCATTATAATTGCTGGATTTATGTTGATACTGTACGGTGCCTTCCTGTAATTCCTTAAGACGAGATTCCAGTCTCTGTTTCCAGTGGTGAATCATAGTCTACAAGGGTAATTAAGCAGCGTAATTAAGCATATGGATATGGGCCTTTTAATATATTAATAAACACAGACACTCTTGGTTATTTCCTGCTTCACACCTGTTGTTAAACCGTTCTTGTTGTGTGCAGTTTGTGGATTTACTTCCAACAGTGGTACAGTTACAGAGCACAGTTACAGGCCTCACTTGCTGTGTGCATATGATTGATCCATCTCTGTTCATGGTGTGAGCATTCATGGCGTGTGTCTGATGAATCTGGGCAGTTTGCATTCCCCTACTGCATCATTCAGTGGCATAGGGTTTTGAAAATATGTGGTGGGTTGGCCTCACGTGTCTCAGAGGAAGCAAAAGCTCACCCCTCATTGGCTAGTGGCACTGTGTGTGGTCAGGGAAGACTCACTGACAGGTGGAATCAGAATCAGGAATCAGTCTCTCTCTCTGTCTCTCTCTCCCTCTCTCTCTCTCTCTCTCTCTCTCTCCCTCTCTCTCTCTCTGTCTCTCTCTGTGTCTCCCTCTCTCTGTCTGTCTCTCTTTCTGTGTCTCTCTCTTTGTCTCTCTCTCTCTCTCTCTCTCTCTCTCTGTCTCTCTTTCTCTCTCTCTCTCTCTGTCTCTCTTTCTCTCTCTCTCTCTCTGTGTGTGTCTCTCTCTCTTTTTCTCTTTATGCAATTATCTTAATGAATAAAGATACTTTCTTGTAAACGTTATGTAAACTTTAAATAAAAATGTTATTTCTTACAGTTATTTATTCAGGAACGTCTGAGTCAGAATTTGCTTCTTTAATTTTACACTGGAGCTATGACTACAACAGGGGTGCCACTGGAACGTAAGCTTCTGTACAACAGTTCTGTAGCTTCTCCTACTGTATGGCTATAAAAAAGAAGCAAAATAGGCTTCAAAACAGAAGACAGCAATAGCAACCAAATGGAAGACTGCAGTTTGTCCATGGGATACAGATGGAAATGACCGAAATATGTTGAAATAAAACCCTCAAGAAGTCGATGAAACCTTTGAACAGCAGCGTCTTAATAAACAAACAAGGGTTTCAGCTATCGATGCAAAGTCATGAAAAATGTGATTACACTTCAACGATTTATGGCAGGATCAGCACCTGGGGTCGCAGCACATTTACAGGGAAGTCAACAGCTGACAGCTACACAAACTGTGAGGAATGGAAGAGGAAAGGAAGTTGTTGTGTTGTTTTTGTTTGTGTGTGTGTGCACTTTTTTAAAATATCTGGGCCTTTTTTATTTGCCTGGAAGGCATTAAAGGAGCGAAACAAAACCGGAGCGTGTGGCACCTGACAGGAACTGGGACGTGGAGCCTGTTCTCAGGGCCAGCACAGGGCTTGTTCCTTTCTAATTAAGCAATATTTACGCATGTGAATAAGGCCAACTGGCGGGATTTGGAGGGAGCTGATGAATAATTCATGAGCTGGGGGGTTGCTCTATGGAGGCTGGAGAGGGTCAGGAATGCCTATGGCACACACACACACTCTCTCTCTCTCTCACACACACACACACACACATTTGTCCTCAATCAGCTCAGATATGTCACCTCTGACACTTGATGGATGACTCCAGTTTAACCAAGGGATTTTACCATTGATATGATTTGCATTGGCGAGCACTTACTGTTGTGTATGGTTTTGTTTGTTTTCTTCGCCCTGCAGACTCAGACCTGTCCTACGTGACTGAGTACAGGTCTACACTACATGTCCAGACATGTCCAGACACCGATTATAACTGCAGTGGATTCAGTCTCTATAACACACACTGATATTCTGAGTCTATAATCGCCGTAGACCATAGCAAAGCATTAAAAATAATAGGCCACTTCCAAGCAGCTGTATGTGAGCCTAAGGCCACGCTGTCCAGTGCCAAGCTTTGGCTAGAAGGCCATTAAAGCCCCCGGCACTGGGCTGTGGAGCAATGGTCCTGTGTTCTCTGGAGGAATGGAGTTCCATCCAATAGTTTCGGGGTGAGTTGGAGTGTTGTTTGTGATCCAGAATATTGTCTCCAACAGTACCTGACTTCACTTTGGTTTATGTGACAGAATGACATCAAATCTTCACAGCGATGACCCGATCCCTGTTGTAAAGCCTTCTCAGAAGAGTAGACAATGTTACTGCAGCGAAGGAGAAACTAACTCCCAGTCGATGCACTTCATTTCGGAAGAAGTGTTGGATGAGCAGGAGTCCACACAGTTTGGAGTTTGAAGTGTGAATAAGAGAAGGAAGATGCTGCACTCATTAGCCTCAGATGTGATTCTCCTTAGTTGTGTGTTAGTCGTACAGATAGGATTTAAAGCATTTTTGTGTAAAGTTTAAGTGTAAATATAAATTCAAACATTCTCCCACTTTTTGTTATTTTATGGTAATTGTTGTATAGTAAACAGCACAGTTGTGTGCACTGCTGACAGAGCCTTATATTGTGTGTGTGTGTGTGTTTCAGGACACAGGCAGGTAGTAGATATGTGCAGTGTGAGCTCCGTGGGTCGTTTGCTGAGGTTCTGTTACTCCGTGATGTTTGGGTTTGGAGGTCGAACTCTGGCTTCTGCCGAGAAACTGAGCTGGATCCCACACTCACAGAGAAGAGAACTGGCCTTCATCTCCACCCTCACCAACCTGAAGTATGACTATCTCTCTCTCTCACACACACACACACACACACACACACACTAGCAGGGTGTCTGTACTCACCCTTAGAGACAGGGTGAGGAGCTGGGACATCCACGTCGCGACACCTCCCTGGTGAAGGGTTTCAGGCATGTCCCAAGTGGAGTAGACCTCGGGGAAGACCCAGAACACGATGGCGAGTATATATGTCTCCACTGGCCTGGGAACACCTCGGTATTCCCCCGGAAGAGCTGGAAGAGGCGGCTAGGGAAAGGGTGGTCTGGGTTTCTTGACTTGGATCACTGCCCCCTGCGCCCTGGACCTGGATAAGTAGTAGATGATGATGGTGATTCATTCATTCATTCATTATCTGTAACCTTTATCCAGTTCAGGGTCGCGGGGGGTCCAGAGCCTACCTGGAATCATTGGGTGCGCAAGGCAGGAACACACCCTGGAGGGGGCGCCAGTCCTTCACAGGGCAACACAGACACACACACACACACACACACACACACACACACATTCACTCACACAGTCTCACTACGGACACTTTTGAGTCGCCAATCCACCTGAAACGTGTGTTTTTGGACTGTGGGAGGAAACGGAGCACCCGGAGGAAACTCACGCGGACACGGGGAGAACACACCAACTCCTCACAGACAGTCACCCGGAGCGGGAATTGAACCCACAACCTCCAGGCCCCTGGAGCTGTGTGACTGCGACACTAACCTGCTGCACCACCGTGCCGCCCCATGATGGTGGTGATAATAATAATAATAATACAATCAGCCACTTAATCAATTAAATAAAATGATCAATTCTTTTTTAATAAACAGAATAAATACTTGTTAAACACTACAAAGGTACAGGAATGAGGAAGTACATACAGTGTTTGATGTGGGGGGGGGTTAGTAGTCTGTGTGTGGAGTGTAATTGATGAGTATTGCGCTCTCTCTCTCTCTCTCTCTCTCTCTCTCTCTCTCTCTCTCTCTCTCTCTCAGGCCTGAAGACTGTGAGTTGTCCTTTATCGTCAGCAGTGGGGCAGGGGTGGATCAGTCAGAGTGAGTTGCCTCTCTGCTTCTCTTCTCCACATTGGGGCTGTAATTATTTGAAAACCTAATTCTGAAGACCCCCCCCCCCCCACACACACACACACACCTCAGTTTAATGGGCTGCTGGACAGGACTCAGAGAGTTGAAGGTCACCCAGCTGAGGAGAGCAGAGGAATACAGATTATGGCTGTAAATCTCTGACCTAATGATCCGATTAGCATGTTTAAACTCTCCTATTTAACCCATTAGAATCAATGCAATGATTTTGCTGCGATTGAGATTTATTTTTCTGAACGGAGGAGCAGTGTAAACCCTGGTGGAAACACTAGCCAAAATCCAAAGGACCGTTTCTATTGCTCCATTCATCAAACAGCAGATGCCACTTCCCAGTTCTGTGAGAGAAAATGGAGATAGGTTTTAATCTCAATACTATATATACATCTAATCCCATTCAATTTGTTTTATATATGTTTATGATCAATAGAGCTGATTGTACCACTGCAGAATCAATGCCTCCCAATCACTAGCTGCAGACGGAAGCCTTTTTATAGCCCCCTTATCGTTTGAAACAAAGCCCCCCTGGTTAATTGGCCATTGGCCTGAAATCAAAACGCTGAAGGTCACTGAGCTGAAGAGGGAAATGACTGTGTTATTATGGAGATACAAACACTGTCATTATGCACTTAACATGCACTTCTGCTTTGTGTTTAAACAGCAGTGAGTCGGAGAAGGAGCTCAGTGATATCGGTAAGAGTGGATCGAGTTGGAGCACGAGTGTGAAAATATTTGTGTGTGTGTGTATATCTGTGCCAGGTATATATCACATAGTGGGGACCGAAACATGTTTACGCACTCACTGTGTGAGGAATTCTAATCCTGGTGAGGACCACAAGCTGGTCTCTGTGAAGAGAACCATTACATTATAAGGTTAGGGTTGTGGTGAAGTCAGGGTTGTGGTATGAGATGGGGTTAGGGTTAGGATGGTAGTACTTTAGAATAAGGTAAGGATACATTTCCAAAACACGAATAGACGTCTATTTAACAGCCATACACACATGAAAACAAATGTGTGTGTGTGTGTACCTTGGCACTGAATGTATCAGCTGTAAAATGAAGGTCTCAGTTCAGTTTGATTTGATGCTGAAAATGAAAATGTACAGTTAATTTCAGCTTAATCCAGGTCAGTTCCATTTGAATGGAATCAATGTAATTCAGTTCAGTTCAGTTCAGTTCACATTAGTTTAATTCAGTTGTGTTTAAATCAGCTGTGTTGATTACATCGTCACTAAAGACAGATGAATGAAGCCTCACTCTCTCTCTCTTCAGGTGAAGATGCTCCCTGGCAGACAAGGCAAGGTCTCTACCTCAGCATGAGTGTCATGTCTATCCCATGTCTCTGCTCCATGGCGCCCAGAGGCCTGGCTCCTTTCACCAGGTCCAGAACCTCACAACACCCTTCACTTCACTTGGCTTTAAAGAGTTGTCTGGTGAAAGTGTGACCACAAGTTTGTTTCACTTTGCTGCAGAAACAGCTTCTGCTCTTTAGCCAAAATGTAATACTAGATTTTGGAGCATTGTTGTGAGATTATTATTGCATTCAACCACTGGAGCATTGTCAGTTCTGGATCGCTCATAATATTGGTCCTGGATGGATCTCTAACACAGTTACATTGATCCAAAACCCAATACAGGGGGCTTTTACACCCCTTCAACTCATGTTTAGCATTGGGCTGGGTGACCTTAGGCTTATGTGCAAGTCACCATTCCGCCTCTAAGTGTACCTTGTTGTTTAATGCTAACTAAAGATGTATGAATGGATGGATGAACATCCAACCCCTCGTCTCCAGCAACTGGGGCATACTTCCTCCCTCTTGCACCATCTGACCTCCTCACCTGAGTGTCCCAGCCCAGTTCCTGCCTCAGGAAATGAGGTCAGTTTGTAAACAGCTGATTTAAGGCCGTCAACTCTGGGCACTTCCTGCAGCTCAAGAGTCAGACTGTAAAGCTGAGAGACTGGGCCAGTGGGTTTGTATCTTAGCAGGTCTCGCTGGTTTGGGCTCCTGGATGTTTTTGGAGGCTGTGTGTGTGTGGGTGTGTTGCACTGGGGTGAATCCAGGTAATCCCATGAGATTGGACCTAGTGACTGGATCAGACAGCTCAGGTCAAATGCCCCTAAGTGGGCTAATCACACCATAACAGGTCTGATTAAAGGGGGTGATGTAGCAGGCTTAAGGCTGGAGCAGATGTCCACTGATTTTTTTTAGGAAGTGCCCTCACCAGCCCCAACGTCTCCCACTCTGAGATAACAAGACAATTCAGCATGATCCCAGTTACCTAGATGTAGAGGCAACAGTGAAGAATATACTGAAGGTATAGAGGCAGGATTGTAAAATATCACATGACAATAGAGACAGTGTTTGAAGTCATAACACAGATAGTAAATATGGCATAGATATGGAAACAGTGGGTGGCACAAGGGCACTGCAGGGATTGTCTCTGACACACAGCTCCAGGATCCTGGGTTCAATCCCTGGCTCGGGTCACTGTCTGTGAGGAGTATGGGGTGTTCTCCCTGTGTCTGTGTGGGTTTACGCCGAATGGATATATGTTCCTGACATTTTAAATGAAAGAGTTTGGAGTGGCAAGTAAACCTTCACAAAGTTAAGTTTTAAGGTCGGTGAAAAACAACCTGGTAAAACACCTGTTTGTGTGATGTCATAATTCAATAAGCTTTATTGGCATGACCATATTCAGACACAGTATTGCCAAATAAAATGTCATAAAATGTGTTCACATGCTTCCACATGGTCCAGTCCTAAACCGCTAAGATGCAGAATAGGACAGAAAAGAGATGGATACTGAATGAATGCATTAGGACTCTCTTAAGTGGGAAAGACAAAACAGGGAAGTGGAGAAAGTTCTAGAGACAAACTATTGTATCTCATTCATTCATTCATTCATTCATTCATTATCTGTAACCCTTATTCAGTTCAGTGTCGCGGTGGGTCCAGAACCCACCCGGAATCACACCCTGGAGGGGGCGCCAGTCCTTCACAGGGCAACTATTGTATCTCAACTATGGTAATTTGACAGGAAAAGCAAACAAAAATAAACTAAATAAAAAATAAAATGTAACCTATATTTGCATAAATTAATGCAATGGGATTTCCATTAGTCCATTCATCATGAAACCTAAACACACTGGAAGGAGTACCTGGCATGTTCAAGTTATATATACACACCAAGATATAGAGGCAGAAGTGTGAAAAACCACGTAGATTCAGATGTTATACCTTGAGATAGCGGTAGCATGACCTTGTGGATATACTGTATATATATGTGTTCACACCTTGTGTCCAGTTCCCCTATGCTTTTAAAATACCAAAGGGCAAAATATGGAGTATGGCTTTAACTCTGTTAACAGTGAGTCACAGTGTGTGATCTCTTAACGGACCAGAAAGTACTGGTGTGAAAATAAACACACAAACATTAAAAATATAAGACCCAACCATAAATTATAGAGAACAATAACAACTGGCCGCAGTCGGCACAAAGATTTACCTCAGAAAATTTCAGATAAACAGCAGCAAGTAGATCTCTCGTTTTTCAAAATATGATCATCTCTCATAACGCTGGATATCAGTCTGAAGGCTCACTACTGCCGTGATTAATAACACAGCTCACTAAGAGATGGGACACACCCAGTGTTTTCTGTATTTGTGTCCCACAGTTGTGTGTTTTGCCGCTATATGATCGATGTGCCTGATATTCCTCATGATTTGACTTATGAGACAAAAACTTCGTATCTCCGTTTGTTGTTTTTCACGTCCGTCAGCTCTTCTTTACATTGTGTTCTAATTTAATGATAAACAAACCAGTAGAAGTGTTCTGAATTCATTTAAAACAAAAGTGAAAAATGTTCACTCCTTTTCTGTAACGTCACTGTTAATGTAGAGGTGACCTTCTGCGTTGGTTCGCTGGCCAACTGGACTGACTCTACTGGGTGACCAGCTAAACAAATATCAGTCCACTGGCTTAAACAAGGTCAGTACCCTGCAGACTGTAGGCCACTGGTGGTCCACCATCGGACTCGGATTAGTGTCCTGTGTCCAACTAGTTTTTAATCTCCACAATTTTAAACCTAAAAAAATAAACGAGTACGATTTTATCCGAAACTAAAAGAGATGCAATAACGAGTCGGCTTCTTTACGCTGAAAATGATAATATTGTGATGGATTAAATTATTTACTGATCTAATTTACAAAGAACAGTTATAGAAATGAATGATAGGAAAAATCTGCAATTTGGACTGTGAATGGAAAAGTGTCAAAATGTGACATTTCGTCTAAAACTCTGTTTAACAACCAGTGGTCCAGAAAACGTTGTGTCAGAATGGACCTCCAACTTTGCCCTCAGTCGACCAACCGTGGTCCTCTGTCGTCTTGCGCTCAGGGAAACTTAAAACACCTTAATTGATAATGGAATTAATGCTGGTTGGAACTGTATTTCTTCAGCAGACACTAAGACTTGGGAGTAGTTTACCTCAAACTCAAATACGCTATGTTTACCGTTGTTAGGCATGTTTGGTGTCTGTTAGCTGATTTACTTTAGTACTAAAGCTATAAGGCTAATGTAGCTAACAAGCAGTAGTTGTTACCTCAGAAATTAGCACTGTATCATTGGTAAATCATCACACGCTTGTTTTAAGTTGACTCAGATATCGAACAAGTGGACAAGGTTGTTACAGAGCTAAAAACAGTAGCGACCAAATGCTAACTGTTCTGTACTTTGTTCATAGGCTGAATAACAGCAGCATGGCTCTGGTTGCTGTGGGCAACACCTCCAGGTCAGAGTTCATCAAGCACCTAAAGAGGTACAGCAGCATGAGGAACCAGGTAAGGACCCCCCCCCCCCCCACCTCCCCGTCCCAGTCAGGAAAGCCCTCCCCCCAACCTCATGCTAATGGAGTTAGCAACCTTTTCCGGCTTAAGCAGAATTAGCATCCTGTCAAGTCACATTAGAGGCTGATCATCAGATTCCCGTAAAACACTTTTCAGGCTAAGAGCGATTAGCGATCTCAGAGCCCGCCTTCTTTTTCTCGCTCCAATCTGCTGCGGTTTATTAACCCACATTCTATAAATACACCCGGAGGAAGAGGGGCTCTGAGGTGTGTGCGTTTGTGACGTTTTAGAGACACTGCCCCTGTCAGCATCAGTTTACTGTTCTTAAGGCCTCTATCTCTCTAGTTGAACAGTTGGGTGAATCACAAATACCTCTCCAGCCCTTTCTCAAAAGCATTAGAGTGCACCCTCCACAGAGCTCCCTCAGACTCATGGCACTGAGCATCGGGGACTTTGTGCTCATGTGCAGCTGCTCCACACTGTCCCGTTTCATTTCTCTCGGGCCTATAGAGGTCACACTGTGTGTGAGTCCAAATTGGGGTCAGACTGTAAGGGGTGTAAAATAAGATATCGGCCCACAATGCCATGTAAGAGCAGCCTTAAATAAATCCTGCTCTAACAAAAAAGGCCCTCTCTCTCTCTCTCTCACACACACACACACACACACACAGTGAGGCTCGAGCCACTCCGGGCCTTGAGCCCAGCTCCGCAGCCCACACTCAGCTCAGAGTCCATAACACACTAATGACCCGTTCCACGGAGA